>NW_009714384.1:0-9324 GCF_000703405.1 Apaloderma vittatum
TTATAAATATTAATATTAGTATAAAAATACTAATTTTAAGATCTTTTCCATATTTCTCAGATTCTTTTTCATAGCTCAGTTAGTAGGTAAGAAAAACTATATACTTGTGGATACTAATAGTACAGAACTAACTTCTAAAATATGGCACTGTAGGTGTAGATTTTTCATTAGCTTTCTGTTTTTCACATTTGTAAGAGAGCTTTCATTTGACCAATTTGAGACCAAAGAATATCTCTGATAGGTGTTAAGTAACTACTAGACCATTGCCTATTTTTCTCTGAAGTATGTGTATTGTACTTAAATCTCTCTTGGGACAATTTTTGGCATATGAATTTTGTTACTGGCTTGCCCACAAATTAGGCAGCATTAGTTCACAGTGGCTGTGGTAGAAGTCAGTCTTTTTTGATCAGGAGTGAAATACATAGAATATAGAAAAACAACCACTGCAATACCTTCTTTCTGTTCCATAATTGACTTTTAAAATTTACCTTTTTCAAGTGAGGAAATGATGAAAGTAGATGTGAAAAGCTTGTAGTCTTTTACACTAGTTAGTGATCAACCTTCATTTTACCACAGATGGAAAATTTATTTCTCAGAATGCTGGAATTACCTTTTTACCGTTAGTCTTAAGAGATAAATAAGCATTCTGAAGTTGTGAATTATAAAACAGAATTTGCTCTATTTATTGGAATCATTGTTTTGAAATACAAATTCGCACTTGTTCTCACAACTACTGTGTTGGTGAAAACCCTGCTGAGGAATAGCCTGCAGAACAATTTCTTCTAGTACAGTTGTTTTTAAGTAATCCCTGTCAACACTAGGCATCGAAAATGTGCTAGCTATGCCGTGGTTTGAAACAGCTGTCAAATGTACTTTCTGGCACAAAGCCATCTTTAGATATTGCTGTATCCTGTTAACACAGAAAATGAAGAGATCATTTGCTTCTGGATTGGTTAGATCTGCGGTCAGTGAGAAGGGGAAGAAAAGATCCTGAGTTATAAATGAAATGTCTTCAAGAAAGATGTAAGCGAGCCTTAATCAGTGGCTGCCTTTATTCACATCATGAAGTGCTTTCCTGACTGTAAGGATGTACTTAACCACATGCTTTCCTGAATCTAGGTCAAAGCTCATAGTATTGTTTGACTTAGGGCTAAGATAAGCTGTTCAACTGTAATTGTTACTAAGTTATTAGATATTATCCAGGAAGTGTATTAAAAATATGTAATTTCTAGTTGCTTTCTCCTTCTGATGATCCAAAAGGACAAGGCAAACAACAGTAAATTTAACGTTTGAGATAAACAGGAAGACAACTGTGGTAAAGAATTCAGGAAGAAGATACTTTTGAGGGAGGCAGAAAGGGGAAGCCATTCCAAGGCACTGATATGTTTTTGCATTCAGATTTTGCTTTGGATAGGGCTGTATGTATTCCAGTTGGCATAATTCAATTTACAAAGCTGATTTTTTTCATGGTAGCTAGATGACATCCTGCAGAATCCGGAGTTGGTAAGAGGACTTAATAGTTCGCATAGGTTCTTCCCAGACACTTGCGTTTGGCAGTGTAGTTACAATATATTCCAATAGAGGACATGAAGTCTTGCCTGCATTATTTACTTAAACTATATAAAAGAACCTTTACAAGTAGACAGTTTATATTTAATTCATGCTTCCTTTTGGTCATGGTGATTTTGGTCTTCCCTGACAAAAGGTTTTCATTTTCCTTTCATTGTAGAAATTAGATCATCTAGCACATTCTTTGCCAATGAGGGATTTTCAGCAGTTTTTCTGCCTTTCGTATTATGAAGTTTCTTATTGTGTTCATCAATGTTTTCACCAAAGAAACTGGATAAGAATTTCTTTTGGAGCCTGTTTATGAATTTTAGCAGATTAGAGCATTGCAGCATTGTACCAGACAAATGTTACGTAGTCTTGGTTTAGACAGAAGATCTTGCGTTAGAAGTTTTGTGTTCTTTTAAAAGAATGGTTGTCAAGGATGATGCCATGGGTTATGTTTGACTATTGTTATTACAAAGTTAATGTCAATAAATCCCTGTCCAGAAATTGTGGCTACATTACCTTCATTTTGCTATCTTTCTGTGGTCAGTATGTGTCATTTGAAAACCACGCGTGTGTCTCCTGATATTTTTTTTTTCTGTGTGATAACTAATGCAGCAAAAAGTAGATGAGTCTAAAGATAATCTACATATTAAGAAAAAAAGATAAGTTGTAGACACCACATATATCATGTTGAAATTGAGTGGGGATTTTTAAATACAGTTTGAACTGTTATCTTGTACAAAATGCATCTGGTACGGGTTATAACTGTCTATTCCAGGTAATGAGCTGTGAAATTGAATGGGACTGTGTAGGTCTATTATACTCAGTGGTTTGCAGATGCATATCTCTCTTTAACTCTTAATTTACTGTATGCAAAGTAGCTTGGCATTTATATGCCTTGTTTGCTCTTTATTTCAAGGTACTTGTTTCTGAAAGGCAGTAAATCCTGTGAGTCCAATAGTAAGAGTGTTATTAGAACAATTATGCTGCTGATATTTCTTTGGGTGACTAGTAGTGTGTGTTTTAAGGAGAACTGTAAGGACATTTCTACTAGATGCTCGTTTCTTTCTTTTTTCGTTAAAGTTAGGCTTAAGTAATGCAAAAATTGTTGTGTTCCAATATATAAATACCACTCTCATGCTGTCTTGAAGATATTTGTAGCTGCTTAGAGTGTCTTCAAACTTTGGTCTTTTTAGAACACCTATTTGCAGCCCTGTGCAGGTTGTGGACTAATATACATGCTTACTGGAAAACACTGCCCTTCATTTCCTCCTCTTCTCCCTCCTACCTTGTGTGTTTGCTTTATACCTTATGTAGTAATTGAGAACAGGGAAAGATGTCTGCAATGTTTCTGTCTTGATTTTTTCTTTAGTTTGAAATCTTGGATTCAATAATTATTTGGTGAACTCACAAAGTGCCTATTTTTTATGGCTAATTTATGTATGCTGCTAATTTGATACCCACTAGTAGTACTTTACTATTTGTATAGGTCAAAACAGATCTTCAGGTTACAAATGTGCAGATTATGTAATTTTTATTTATTGTAATTATATTCATCAAATCACCTAAACTGAAAGTTACCTGGTGTTACACATCATGGCCTACAAAAGGTATTTAGGGTGTAAATAAAGCACAACTGCTTTTAGTCAATAGTCATTGCTCATCTGCAATTGTTCTTCTAACCTCTTTGGTTTTCTGCTTTGGGTAAATCTAAGTGTTCTTTGTGGAAGCTTGTGGATTGTTTGTGGTCTATGATATCACTGAGACTTGCTGTACTTTTTGATGTAGTATTGGTTGACAGATGAGTAAGTTCCTCTTGGTTTCCTCACGCTTTGTCACAGGAAGTCACATTTTAATTGATTATGTGACTGAAGAGTAATGATACAACCACAGGAAATCCTGTGGCTGAAACCAGTTTTGTTCTCTGCTTACTTTTGGTAATAATTTTGTAATTGCAGAATACTGTCTCAGGACTGCATTGTACTTTGACTTGAGCAAGGTGGTGCTTTTTGCAGCATACAGACGGAGTGATGAACAGATTTTGAGATGGGGAGTCCTTTTTACAGAACATCTAGATGTAAACAGTAGTATTGCTTATGAGAATTTTTGTATGAAAGCTTGACAATGTGGGTCACTTCAAACAAAATGAAAGCTAATAGTGTCAAATACAACCCCCGGAAAAAAACCCACCTATAATAAAATGTAGTGTATGCATGCTCATTCTCTTGATTAAGAACAGTTCGTATTTGTCTTGAAGCCCCTACTTTCAGGATATAGCAATATGCAAGTTTCTAATTATTTTAATTTTTACCTAGGACCTGATCTTCTGTGACTTTTGAGGCACAGTAATAACATTGTTGATTGTCAGTCTCTTCATAAAAAAAATTCTGAGTGAGTGGGAAGATAAGCTTTTAGATAGCGTTGCAGTTTATTTTTTTCCCATTTGGAAGTAGTGTAAAGGAATTTATTACCATGCTAAGTAAAACTATGGAAAGATACAATTCATCAGAATGCATTTGCTTTCTTCCTTGCACATGCTGTTACTGCTAGGGCTTATTTCATTTATAAATTGGGGAAATAAATGTAACCCTACGATTAAAGGGCAAAAGAAGGATAAAGTGTTTCAAAAAGGTATCTCCAGGCCCTGTAGAGAGCATATGTGGTGTTACCCTGACGTGACAGCTCTTGTGAAAGCGGCTATTGCAGTGGTAACTAGAAGGCTAAAGAAGTCATGCCTTACTGGCAAGAGGAGAAAATGGCTTGAAAACCAACCGAGGTGAGGAAGAAGGGGCAGGAAGCTGTGAAGTGCACAGCCCTTTAGTGTATATATCCTTGAAGTATAATATCCTTGAAGTGTGTACTCAGTTCCTGTGCTCTGGGCAATGACTGTCTGCCACTGCTTGTGGCTGCGTACTTACTCAGTGTGCAGAGCCTTGTTGCTGTGTGCTGCTGGAGCTGCTCAATGTGGATGCAAACCCACGCTCCTGTGTCCCTGTCACATGTCATGAACTAGCACAGTAATAGGTACTGATCCCTGGCTTTGGAGAGGGGGGTGGATAGATGTAGCAGTGTTGCTCAGTCAGGATCATTCAAATGTACCTCCAGAGTCCCCTAAGGACATGTGCCCTCTGGGAGCTTATATGGAGACTTGAAGAAAAAAAAAAAAAAGAGAGAGGAAGGAGGCAGTTACAGTAGAGACAAATTGGGACAGTAATTTGTGGAATGTCAACTTAATAGGAATTTCAATTTCTTATTTATTTAAATTCTGTCCTTGAATTTCTTTCTCTCTCTATTAGAGACTAGTACCTAGAGCATTCACTAGATCTGATAGAAATACTATCAGTAGAATTGTTGATCTCAAACTTATATGGTGGAAGCACTGTACCACCACAAATGACAAATTATCTGTTTATGATACTGATAAACAATATTAGTGTGCACTTCCTCTTTAGAGCTAAGTATATGTATCTTAATTAAATATATTTCTCTTTGGATCTTAAAATGGAAGTTAAAGCTCAAATAATGGAAATTAATTAAAGGGGTTGCTAGTATGTGAAGATTGGAATAACTTGTGGAAAGTGGTCTTTTGAAACAAGTAGCAGCAGGATTTTTAAAAAGTGGTTGAAAGATGATTGAAAATGACTTTGCAGAATCTGGACTGCATTCAGTTAGTTTCCTTTCCTGCTTGAAGCATCAAGAACTTTCTGTGATGTAATAATTTTTGTTGTCATCAGTAATAAATTCAGGGAAGAAGCATGCAGTTTGTGAACAGATTTATGATGACTGAGTATCTGGTTCATAAGTCTAGCCCAGAGGTAGGAATGTGGGTGGTTCTGCTAGCCTGCTGGGGTCATTAGGGGTGTCCATGAATTTTATCTAGAAAAATCGTCTAGATTTGTTTTTTTGGGGAGAATTTCCTCTTTGAACTTGCTTCACAGCAAACAGTAGGGATGTTTTTGTAGCATTTCACTTGAGCTATGGTTTTATGCTATTTTCTGTAAGAAAGCTAAAGATCGAGGGGGGGAAAGTGCAGAAATTGATGTTTAATTATATACGGTTCTAAGTGGCAAAATAGCTAAATGAATTCCTGTCATCCAGCACAGCCTAAAGCTTTGCAGAGTTAGCTCCTCTTTGTGTAAGTACTTCAGAGAAGTTCTAAGACTATCGTAATTTAATCGTAAAATATGCTGTATGGTCATATGAGGATTTAAACATAACCCAGCAAAAAAACCCCCCGCCTTGACCACAGTGACCTCTAAAAGGAGATCACTATGAGCTGTATGAGACTTGGAAATAGATGAAACTTAGCTGGTTTATGTCATCTGGAAGTGAGGGCCAGTATTTAAACTGAAGCAATTTATTGTTCTGTTTTTTCCTCTCAGGGGTTATTAATGCACAGTACTTGCACAATATTATTGCTACTATGTTTAAATATGATGGGGGAGGGGGGTAGTATCCGAACACCAGAACAGAACCTCTCTCTCCTCCTAGCCTCTTTCTTTCCCTTCTTCAAGGTTATTTAAGGAGTTACTTAGTGAGGAAAAATTTATATAAGAACACTTTCTTCCAATCCATATCATTCTTTTGAAATGTCCTCTTTGGGCATCTAGAATTGTTATCTATACTCTGTTTGCCATGGCTTTTAATTGCTGTGACCCACCCCAAAATTATACAGCATTAAGAACCCATAGCAGGATGAAAAAATGTGAAGTTTTGCACTTCTTTTCCTCACATATGTATCAGAAATAAAGACACTGCTAAAATTAAATTATGTCAAAACACTAAATGTGTAGTCAAACAGGAAGCATCTTTTTCCATAGCAACTAAGGTTAAGTGAAAGTGAATGAAAGGAGTAAAAGTGATGAAAACTCTGGTGGGAGTAAGAGAAGTCATTCCTTAGACAGGATGACTTACTGCAGTAATTTTGCGCAAGATATTCACAAACCATAGATGTGGGTGTGGAGAGCAGGCAGAGCAAACAGTGAAGAATTCTTGACTATACATGGGATGAGACTTGTGATAAATTCCTAAAACAGATTTACTGATCTGTTCCAGTATACTGAGTGTTTTGAAGATTATACCCAAACAATCTGAAAATAAATGTTTATTCCCACGTATACTCAAGTAACAGTTGAGCTGAGAGGAAAAAAAGCATAAACATGAGACACCTAAATCAAGAGAACCTTTATGCGGTGCTTTTTAGGATAAAATGTTTAGAGAGTATTTAATACAGCAAAATATTTGGGACCAAGAGACTGAGAGCATGTTACTTCATATGTTAATAAAGCTCTTAAATGCACCTTTGTGCTTTTGGTTCATAGTGTGATCTTTGTACTGCCTTAAATGGACTGAAGACTTACAATACCTCTCTAGCTTTAGAGAAAGTATTTAATCTTTGTTTTTAAGCTAAATTTTATCCTAAATTCAAATGAAGTGAGTTTTGCATTTGTGCAGTAGTGAAAGGTGAAAGAAAATTTCTTTTGCAAACAAGGTTTGAGAAATTGCCTTTGGCTTTGATTTTTCATGCATGCACTATAGAACCTTGACTGTCCTGACAGAGTAGTACAAGCACCTCAGTGTGGGAATAATGCTGGTTTAAAAGTACCTATACATAGTGTGTACCCATGGAAAATGTGAAACTATAGCAGTGTGAGCCCTTCTCCTTACAATAGCATTTGCACAGTAGCAATTTATGAAAGTGTAAGGTTTTCAGTAAAATTTATTTCTAGCTGCTGTAAATACTACGTGTAGCATAACATTCTGTTCAAAGCAGCTTATTTTTCTCTTGTGATTAGCTTAAAGTAGGTGACCAAATGTATTAAGTATTTTTTTGGAGACAATTTGGTTTAAAGTGTTCAACATAAATGTTTATTAAGAAAGCAGATAATTTTCTTTTAGGCTTAGCATTGAGGGTTAGCCTGTTGGTAGTGTGGAATGCAGTGGCACAAGGAATTAATAAATCACTGCCACGTGATTTATTTAATTACTGTTAAATACTTACTGTTTAAATACTGCTATGTGATTTATTTAATTACTATACATAGTAATCTATATACAGTTAGTAAGGAAATTAGTATATTTCTACTTGTTAATGAGAAAGCCACTTGCTTTCTTCAGGTAAACGGACTCTATTCTGTTGACATTATAGCTTCAGATGATTTACCAACATCAACTAAGGCTTCAGGACCTTAAATTCCAGAAGCAAATGCTTTGTATTTGCATTGTCTTAGGGAATAGGGTATGTGAGATTACTTTCAATCAAGCATGTTCTCAATATTAGGTGCTATTTAGTGGTGCTAATGCTTTAATATTCTTCTTCCTTACATATCCTCCTCTTCCCCCCCTAATTAAATGCCTGGGAAACTAAATACTAAAAATCAGATGCACCAGTTAAGTGAAGGGCCTGTTCATATTCAAACATTCTTTCTAACTGGTGAAAATCTGTAGGTAATACCAGACCTCGTGCAGTGAAGTTGTAGCTGATTATGCGATAACACGGCTCTTAATAAAGTCATATGAGTAAGAGCCTGCAGAATTTGTAGGTTGTTTTTGATTTTACTTCATATTATGCAGTTATTCATATAATTCTATGCAAATATAAGTATACTATATTCTTACATACATATGTGTGTGTAGATGTGTATACACACACAAACAAGCACGTAGATACACATGTATATATTTGTATTTTTAAAAAAGACATCTTCACACATTGGTACTTCATCTTGGTTAGAATTTTAAGGCACGGTTCCGTAAATTTCTGATACCCTCCAGAAACGTTTTAAATCTTAATTCCCAGGGGTAATTAGGATGGTTCTCTTCTTAGCATGTGGAAGAATCAAGTAATTATCTCTATGATTTAATACTGGATTATCTGTTGAGTATTGTTGTACATGTTGGGATTTTTAAAATTTTTTTTTTTTTTGATTGCTGGTCTAAAGGCTTCTGGAAAAAGTGTGAAGCTTCTGAGTTCAGAAAGACTTCAAAATCAGGCTGTTATTAAACTTAGAGCAATATTTTATGAAAGATCAGATCAAACTGTGATATCCCAGGTCCTTAGGGTTTTTTATCTTCTACCTTTCTGTGTATGTATAGAAACAGCAGATCAAACACTTTAACTGTGAGGTCAATTCCTTTTTTGATATACATCATTGATATGTGATACTTACATATTTTTTATGCCTCAATTCTAAAAATGGGTAAAGTTGCCGTAGTACTGAGTAGAAAAACAGGTAAGTGTTAAAGAAGCTCTTACACAGATGCACGTTTGACAGAAATTATATTATTTTAATATGAGTATGAAACAGGACTTGTATTTACCAATGTTCCAGACTCTGTGCACACCAAGCAAGATGAAAAAACTATCAGAGGGAGGGGAGGGCATTTCAAGGGAAGCACAGATAATGTACACTTACTTTTTATACTGAAAAATTTCTCGGGGAAAAAAATTATCCATGCCTGAAAATAATAGTGTATTTATATATGTATCTATATCATTCAGAATGTGTTATAATATGTTATTTTAGAATATTCTTAATTGAATTTTCGACCATTTAAAATTTTTTGAAGCATAGGATTTTGTTATGGCAGTTTTCTCTACTAAGTTATGATAGATATTAACTACTCTG
The DNA here is from genome assembly GCF_000703405.1 of Apaloderma vittatum. NCBI lineage: Eukaryota > Metazoa > Chordata > Aves > Trogoniformes > Trogonidae > Apaloderma > Apaloderma vittatum. The sequence continues at coordinate 9,183 of NW_009714384.1, forward strand.
AAGCAAAAAGAACGGTGTTTATGGACTGTTAACAAATCTAAGATATCTTGTTTTATGTTTTTGTCTGTCTGAGATAACAGTATTTTAAGGCTTTGCAACTTTAAACATATTTCTTACTATAAAAATAATTACTTTCCAAGTC
>NW_009714384.1:9334-31077 GCF_000703405.1 Apaloderma vittatum
GTAGGGAAATAAATATTCAGGAAGTTTTCCTTTTTGCTCCTTTCTTTGAAATTATTCCTTTTTCCCCCTCTGCTAGCTTTTTGTTGGCAAAGGTAACCAGACCTCTTTCCTCCAGGAATAGCCTTTTATTTGTTTTTATTTGCTTTTATCAGTCTAGTCTGCAAACAAATGTGTTATCACAGAGATTTTATACTTGATTTTACTCTAGTAAATCTTGTCAATTCCTGTTATAGATGTTCCCATCTCAGATAAGTTGTGTTTGATATTTGCAGAGGGAGGGGAGGATTGTCCGTCTCGGCAGTCATCAGTTGAATCAGAGTTTAAAATACAAGTTGAAGGTTGTTGGAAGTTGTGCAGTTTTTTGTCTCCTAGAAGAAACTCTGAGCTGTTGACCTTGATAGTGATGTGCAGGTTACCCAGAAATACTGAAAACACGATGTTATGCTGTTTCAGTCCATGATGCCTCCAGAGCAAGTATTTTTTTTTACGTGCGTTCCTATTAAAGTTCGATGATAGCTACAAGAAAGGCAAAGGCATACTGCTGGCTCTCATGGAATGTAGTCATTGTCATTGCTGAGGTGAAAATTTTGGAGGTCAGCTTTGGAAGGCAAGGGGACAGGCAGAAGACCCTACCCTGGTTCTTTTTGCATAGCACTTCCCCTCAGGTAGTTACTGGGCCAGGGAATGATTCCTTTTTGTTTTATAGCCTCGTCCCATTTTTTATTAGTTTTTTTTGTGGTGGTGGGTGTTTTTTTTTTTCTTGTTTTTCTACTTTGTGGGAAGGGTGCTGCATTTTGGCAAGGAAATGAGTTACACTGCTAACTCGTCATTCTTGTGCCATGGCCCTTTATTTGATATTAAGGCTGCTTTGTTCTATGCTGTATTGAGGCTCTCCAGAGGGATCTGGATAGGCTGGATCACTGGGCTAAGGGCAACGTCATGCCGGGTCCCGCACTTCAACCACAACAACCCCAAGCAGTGCTACAGGCTTGGGGAGGAGTGGCTGGAGAGCTGCCAGGCAGAGAGGGACCTGGGGATGTTGATGGACAGCCGGCTGAACGTGAGCCAGCAGTGTGCCCAGGGGGACAAGAAGGCCAACGGCATCCTGGCCTGGACCAGAAATAGTGTAGTGAGCAAGAGTAGGGAGTAGGCATGATCACCATGCCTCTCTACTCAGCTTTGGTGAGGCCTCACCTCAAGTACTTTGTCCAGTTTTGGGTGCCTCACTACAAGAGGGACGTTGAGGTGCTGGAGTGGGTACCGAGGCGGGCTACCAAGCTGGTAAAGGGCTTAGAACATAAGTCTCTCTCTAATACTGGGAATATTTAGTTATGTAAAAGATAATAATTGCAAGAGAGCAAACTTTTTGGTTAAAACATGACTTTCTGGGACTACCTCAAATTTTGCGAGACCTTTCCTTATATATGAGTATAAACAAAAGATTTTTCAACAAATGAAACCTTAAGATTTCTACTGTAGCTATAAAAACACAAAGGTCACGGGTTCAATGCGCATTTGGTCCCCATGTGTTGCCTGATCTAGTTGAGGGGCGTCCCTGCCCGTGACAGGGAGGTTGGATTAAATGATTTCTAAGGTCTCTTCCAGCCTAGGCCATTCTATGATTCTATGATCTTCAGGGCTAAGCTCTAGGTCATGATTGTAATGTGGATAGTTAGTTTCATCTGACTTAAAAATGACATGTAGTATAATCTAATGGCTAAACTTAATCTTGTTTTCTTTCTTATCTAGAATACACAATACTGACATTAGTTTAGTTTTGAATGTGAATGATCTTTGTGAGCTTTTGATGGCCTCGTTAAAGACCTGAAGATCCAGTTGTGGACATGCTCAATGTATTAACACAAAAGAAACTGTAGTATATGGACTGTGAGGGTGACTGAGCACTGGAACGAGCTGCCCAAGAGAGGTAGTGGAGTCTCCTTCTCTGGAGACTTTCAAAACCCACCTGGATATGTTCTTGTGTAGCCTGCCCTGGGTGATCCTGCTCTGACAGGGGGGTTGGACTAGATAATCTTTAGAGGTCCTTTCCAGCTCCGAACATTCTATGATTTTATGACTACAGATTAAGGTCCTCATTGACATTAGAATAAAGTCATGCCATTACAAAAATGGTTGGAGTAGTTTAGCACGTGTTGCAAGAAATTACATTGCTAAATATGTAACTGGGCAGTAACACTTCTGCAGTAACGGTAGACAAGTTGTCTTGACCCTTTATGTCTTGACAGATAAATATGAAAACTGGGAGCTGGTTAAAAGAGCTGTTCAACAGTAGACAAGAATGTGTCGAGTCTTAGAGGAGCTGCCACAGAAATGAAAGCTGCTTTGCTCTCTGAAATCTATTGATCAAATGGCTCCTGTTTTGAGCCTTTGAAGAATGATGTCCATTATGGTCTGCAGAAGCAGTATTCATCCCAGTTTTAACACCAGCTGACCATTTCTTAAAGGACTGCAGTTGTTATTTACATATCAGTAAACTTGTAGCTATCTTGATTTTTTTTTTTTCTTTTTGGTCTGCTGCAGAGCTAATGAATCATTTTTCTCCTTACTGGGTGCTCTAGATACAGTAATTGTTATTATTTAAATGTTACGTTATTCTGTGGCTTTTTAAAGCGATATGTTATTGAGGCACTACATGTAATGTAAATGAAGTGCCAAATGTAATGTGCCTGGTTCTGATTGCCTTTCCTTTATTAATAATCATATTTTTTCTCAGTTGATTAAAAAACTTAATTGTAAAGCAAGTAAATAATATGTTAGACTGTGCACAACTCCAGTCCCTTGAAGGTCCTGTAGGCGTTGTAATGGGAACGTTGGAGAATTGTACTGCAGAGCAGATTGCAATAGGAGAGGTTTCACCGTGGGAATCAGTACAAATTGTGAGTTACAGGATTCTGTATTGGTGATCTCCTGAGAAAGCGTGGAACAACTCTTTGTCAGAGGAAACTACGAGTTCTGGCAAAGTGATACTGGCAGAACAGCGCAAAGCTGAATCTTCTGAGCTTGATTCCCTGTGTCATGCAGCTTTTATTTCATCACGTATCTTCATTAGCTTAAAAACTAATGAAGCTAATCAGTATTATAACAAGATACTGAAGGAAAAATGGATATTACACACAAAGAAAGAGTGGGATCTTGTGGTTAATGACAGATGATGTTCAAGCTGTAATTGTTAGTGCCAGCGAGCATCTGGAAGGAGCATAGTTCTGAACAGTCTTAAGTGCTCTTGGTTTGTTTTAATTTTTAAGACAAAATGTTATATATAGTAGTGTATTACAGCATGGTTATAGGATTTGGCTGGTATCAGTTATTATGAATAAGCTGTAGATAGTTTAAACAAAATTGTGGCTGGAGGCTTTTTACTGCTATCATTATTTGGATTTCCTGACCTGTTTGAGGTTTTTTTTTTTTGTGTTGCTGTGGTTCTGAGCATTTCAGAAAGGCAGTTGGTGAATGTCTCTTATCAGCTTTATAGGAGATTCAGTTCTGACCCCTGGAAACTTACTAGAAAATATTTACTATGCTGTTCTCAGAAGTGGCATTGTTTGTTTTCTGATGTGCTACACTTGTTATCAATACTGTGAGGGTAGAGTATTGAATAAGTGTAGGGGAATGCTGTAGTATTTTGCAAAGCATGTCTTCTAACAGGGGTTTTATATTTAATAAATATTAGAGTAATGACAGTAAACTTAATGTCTGGTTAGAGTTTTTGGAAAACTTTCAATTATAGGGGTAATACAGTATTTGGAATCCCTGAACTCTACGTTTCTACCTGCTTGACTCAATGACTTTCCAGTGGAAATACGGACAACTGTGCAGAACGTTTAATTCTGTAATATCCATGTGTTTGTTTCAGTTACACATGAAGTTGTGCAGGCCCCAAAGTACTCATGATCCAGAGGTGAAAAACTAGTGAGTTAGAAGTTTTGTCTGACCTGCTGATGGAAGGAAGAGAGGGAAGAGAAATTGTGTATCCATCTATTCTCTCCTTCAGGATTTTTTTTCATGACTGAAAACTAAATTGAGAAATGTTTGTAAGAGCCATCTCCAGTTCAGTCTGTGAGTACTCAAAGCAGCCTGTAGACAGGAGTAAAGTAGTAAGTATTGCATTTTCCCCCTTTGTTTTGGCTCACATAACTGGAGTTAGTCTGTAGTTGGAAATATTTTTTTGAATACGGCTATTGCTTAGCTTGTGGTTTTGGATACTGTTCTCTTGTGTGTTCACACACAATCAGAGATGACATTCTGATGACTTTACCCTGGAGTGTGTGTGATTCTGGACCGTTGTAGGTATTTTTAAATCCTGTGGCAAAACACTAGAAAACATAAAAATGACAACATTTTTGAAATTCAGATAAATATTCCCCAGTGAAATCCCCGAATTGAACACAACTGCTTAGTGTGTGTGTGTTCTCTAATAGCTGTTCATCTTGTGCATAACAATCACGAGCTTAGCATAGTTGAGTGAAATATCTGTAATTGTTATCTTGATTATAGAATCTGACTTGCAGGCCTTCAAGTGGCAGAAAGATCTTCTTGTCCACATTGGTGTTCAGCACAACCACATCTTTGATTTATTTACTGTTGATGTTTTTCGTGCTAATTCATTTGCTAGTGCTTAATTAAATCTGTAACTACTTAAGCACTTTCTTCAGAGTGTAGGAAGTACATTTAACAGGCCTAATACTCCGCGGTGGCTGAATCTACCTGATCAGTCTCTATGTTTTGTGCACACCAGTAAGTATCCCAGAGGAAAGTTTTGCCAGGAATTATTCTGCCTTCCAGCTGTAATTGAATGGGCTTGAACAACGAGCTAAGACAGCTGGGTCCTGTTTTGGTCTTGATTTGTAGGGACCCAAGGGATTGGGAGAGTGGGAAACGGGATCCTGTGCCAGTTGAGTGAGTTCAAATAAGGAAAAGAGAGCTTTGCTCCCCCGGCTGCTCTGCATTTCAACTATTAATACAGCAATAAAGCCTATTCAGAGAGTTCTGTGTTCTTTGTGTTTTTTGAAAGAAGGCTTGTGTGCTTAGCTATTGTGTCTTTTTTGAAATCTAATGTCTTATCACATGAGGCAGAATTTTCCAGGTCAACCACCCAACTTTAATCATGAGATCTTGTTGAGGGCAGGAAGGAAGCTGGGAAGTCCTCACAATAACCAAGGAATAACATCCTATTGGAAGTGTTCTTTCATGGGGTCATTCCCATTATAATTAAGAAACACCAAGAAACAAGTAGTTAAAGCATCTGGACTTCAATCTTGAGCAGCACTTTCAATTGTTTAAGTCCTTGGTGTGTGTGTATTTAAAATGAGTTTTCTGTGGTCTTGAAGTGTATAACAGGAGCTTTTCCACAGTCCTTTTAAATGTTGCTTAGTTCTGACTGTGGACTTCGGATCACGGTAGGAAGGGCAAATTGCTACTTTCAGAGGGAATCCTAAATTGAATTTTTGCAGGTTGCATTGCAAATATTAACGGTTTGGTTAAACTTTCTATTTGCCTCAGGCTGACCTGTTGTTTATAAAATTAAATAGCTATTTCTCCTGACTGGATCACGCTGTTTTAACAAATGGAAGTTTAACTTTTCTTGTCCAAATCCAGCTAATACAGCTGCCAAATGAAAATAACATGAAGGTGGAAGTGGGGCGATATGAAGCTATGTTTGAACAGTGATCAATCACTTATATTAAGGAGGAGTAAGGAGTGTGCAGAGATCTGTGGAGGAGCCGCCTATTTTTAAAAATCAGGAAAAAGCTAGAAGGATGGAAGAGAACGTGTCAGAGGAAGATAGCTTTTCTGTGCTACAGTATAAGAGGATACCGTGCTACCAGAGTCAGCTTAGCAGTACAACCTTACTGGTGTTAGAGGAGGAACAGCTCTGCGCTCTGGTGACTAGATCACTTCTGATCCTCCCTTTTCCTTACCACATCATTGCCTGCAGTAGACAGACTCTTGGTTTGGACACAAAGACAGATAAAGCTAAATTCTCTTATTTATACACTGACTTTTCAATACCTGATGTATACAGACAGCTGAATGCAGACCATCAGGTTGAATTTCTAGCAGCTCCTGGCTTTTCTTGCATGAATGGTAGTGTTCCTCCATGGCTGAGCTTTGTCTTGCGTTGTGATGCAGTGGTGGGAAATCCAGATATAGAGGGCTCTAGTTTGTACATTGCTATAGTGATTTTTGTGGTAATTTTCCTGTTAACTTTACATGCAGTGGAAGTATGTATATGCATTTGTTGTGGTTCATCAGTATAACACTAATAGCCAGCTGATCTTGATGCATGTTATTAAATAGTTAGTAATTTTATTACCAAACCTAATGGCGTCATCATGTGTATCAGTGATTTGGGGCTCATTTCATTATTTGGATGTGTAGAGTTCTAAAAAACTTTCCCACAAGTAGTTTTGTTCTTGCAGTTAATGAATTGTGAGATAGCCAAGAAGTTCTTATCAGTCTAAGCTAAAAAGTGTTCTTCAATTTTTGTTTCATGTAATATTTCAAATGTTCACAAATGATGGTTTTGCATGAGTATTGCAACTGTTATGAAGTGTGGGGTTGTCATCAATTTCCTTTGGGGCAGAAAGAACGGTTCTAGAGAACCGTACAATTTGCAATGTTTCTTCCAAATAAAATTTCACTTGATAACACTTCATTTTGTAAAAGGAAGTAAAAAAGATGTGGCACAAGTTTCTTCTGAAGCTAGATGGAAGCTCTGCCATCTTAAGTTAGGAGTAGTGCTGGGCAGAAAATCCTCTGGTCTTTTTGCTGCTTCTACATCAAGGAAAAAATCTTATTTTCCATAGTTTTCCACATTCCCATAGAAAAATCGTTAATTCCTTAGTGGAGGCTTTTTCTTTTTTCTTTTTTTTTCTTCTTATTTCAAAGCACTCTAAAGTGTTGCTTAGAAGTAGGACTGAAAGAAGCTGGGGCAATCTCTCTGTTGTCAAGGTTGGTTTGACAATTTGAGAGAGAAAGGGGAAAAAAGTTCATAAAACTAGTGCAGTGAAGGCTATTTTTTTTTTTTTTGCAAAATTTTTTACAGTGGAGGTGTCACTTGCTTAACTTCAGCCATATAGCAAAGGGACTTCTTATTGTCAAGGTCATAGCTGGAAAGGGTGTGCTGGGAGATTTTTTTTTTTTGGAAGTAAAAGATCTATAGCATATGAATTTGGGTGTTCTAGGTATATTTTTCTTTGAAATTAGAGGAGACAAACTAATTTTAAAGAAAAGTGATTGAAAATACAGTGTTTCATCTTCACGTTTTTGTAACTTCTGTTTACAGCCAATGCTAAAAGCATTTATATGTTTCTCTAATGTACTAACAGGACTGCTAGTATGTGTATGTAACTTCGCTTATTATCTCTAAGAGTGACAACATGTAACAAAAATAAACAGGTATCTAATCTCTCTCTTTTATGTTTAAAGGTTAAATTGATACTTATTTTTCTCTTAAGTCTACCTTGTGTCATCCATGCAATGCATTATAGGTTAAAACATCATACAAATAACCCCAAGAGTTAATTCATCAATTATTATTTTATTTATTTATCTGTCCTGAATATTTGGTGATATGTTTAAAAAGCCACTGAAATCATTAATCCGTGTTTCGTTTGAGATTGAGTTTAGACTGGTCTTTTTTTAAATGCTGTTTCAGTAGAACAAACGTTAATGTGACCAGTAGCTGTCGTTTTTGTTCAGTTACTGTTTGTATTAAGAAGAAAATACTGCTATTTAACCTTGAAGCAAGGAAAGTGGCTACCTTTTACATAGCAAAATATGAAAGCTGTGTTCATTTCTGTGTGTGCACACCGTTGTATAAATAGTGACAGCAGCCCTGTGCGAGACCAGAAGGCGGGAGAATAGTGCAGTCAGGATTTTGCAACCTTGGTTGCTCTCAGACCCCTAGTTATTTTTCCTGTCAGGGACTTTCGCACTTGGAAAAAAAAAAAGGGGGACTTGGAAAAGGAAGGTGTAGCAGACGCCACTCTAGACTAGAAGACTGACTAGAAGGAACGACAAAAGAAAAGGAATGAAGGAATTGAATCTTCTTTTAGATGGCTTTCGTATTTCCTCCTAGAGGAAATAAGGCCAATCACGTCAATAACAGTCCCCTAACATTACTGATTAAATAACAGCTTTCTTGCTTCTATGGTGTCTTTAACTATTTCATTTTCAAGCAGAGAGAGGAATGTTCTTGTCTCCTGAAAGAAGGGAAATGATTATATTAGCATATTTATTATATCAGAAGATTTCAATAAGAAATCGTGTTTTTTACATAATCTAGACATGCTTCTTGTCGGAGATGGCTTGTTTTTTCTTCCCATTTGTTGTGTCTTTGTCTTTTATCTTGTGATTTTTTCCAATGAACAATTCACATGGGTAAATATACATTTTATTTCTGGAAAATAATACAACTTTGTAGTATTATTCAACAGTATATGTATGTTTTAAAATCTCTCCTCCAAATGAGACAGAAGTAGGTAAGAATTTATCTTACAGCCTAAGTTTGCAGTTTGATGTGGTAAGGTCTTTTTAAAATGCAAAATATCCTGATCTTTCTGTGAAAACTGCTCAGTTATCTATTTGCTTAAATGTTTTCATCCATTTATATATCCTGGTATGTTACTTTTGTAGGTCAAAGTGTGATCTCAAAATGACAGTTCAAAATTTGTGTACAGGCTTCACTTCCTGCAGGGAATTCTGTTGAGAGTACCAGGGTGAGAACTAAATGTTGGCTGCTGCCTTACTCTCTCTGTTTTTTGCAAAATTCAGGCCTGTGATGCTGGCAACAATAAATATGGCATTTGAAATACTGCCCAAGCAAAACTGGTCAGGAAATATTTATTTTTCCCATGTGCAAAATGATAAAGGGTTCTTTATGTTTTTAAATAGGTACAAAATGTTTGTTTCTTGGATCAGTAAGAGAAACTACTACTCACGGGACAAAAATTTGTTTACTCGGTCGTGTTTATGGGATGGGGAGCAAAGCAAGATTTCCTTTTCCTGGAGGCACAGAAGCAGGATTCAGAGTAGATTGTTATCTGCTACCTGTATTTGATAAGAAAAGAATTGAGGAAAGAGCTACACAAATCATCCTATAAAAGTGCATATCCCCAGTAAGTCATGATAATTCCTCTTCCTCTACCTGGCTTTAGGTAGTGGGAGAAATCGCTGATCATGCAGATTATATGCAGATGCATCATGATTTGTCATGAATTCTCCCTTAAATCTCTTTCATGCTTTATTAAAGCTCCAAACCACTGTAGTGTTTCAGAGATGGAAGATAAAGAGTTTAGTTCTTTAACAAAAAACAAAAACCCCCAAACCAACAAAAAAAAACAGTGAAAAGAACCCCTCGAAACAAGCCCAGAAAACCTTTTATCATCTCTCTGAAGAAACTGTTCATAAGGTTGTGTTCACAGTATTCCCTCCATGGCACTTTTTTTCTTTTTTGAGTTGAGATTGCGAGTAGAGCATGTTGAGACTTCATGCATGAAGTAGATGGCCCTTGTTCCTTTAGTGTCTTTATGGACACAGATTCTAGCCATCACATAGAGGAATATGATTTTATGTTTGTTCAGTGGTAGGTTTAGGTTAATGTACTAGTTAGGATTCTCTAATTTACTGTACGTTTTTTGGAATTAATTAGGAAATAGCTGAATATGATGTCTGGGCAATTGTATTTACATATTTTTAAAAATCTGTGTGATCTTTGCTATTTAAATTGATCATTTTCAAAATCAAACTCTTTCAAGAAAATAGCCAGCTTTTACAGACTTATTTTAAATCTAAAAAAAGTGATGAAAAGCATAAAGTTATTTTTCAGGTGTGGTACGATTGTTTCCAGTTGTACAGTCATTCAAATTTGGAAATGTTTCTTTACACCTAAAAGGATGGAGTCTGAGTTCCTTGTCTATTTTCTTCTAACAGTTGAAGGTAGCACAAGGGCCTCAGCTGTTCTTTTGATCTCCACATGAACATTGATACGCTTCTAATATACAGCCTAGAGAATCTTAGGTTGCCATAGAAGTTGTGTGGGTTGGAGGATTGAAGTGGTTTTTCAGGAGTATAAGTCACTTGACCCCTGAGTTTTGCAAATTCAGCCTCTCTTCTGGAGGATTGTTTAAATTATACTTTTAAAGTTTTATATTCAAGCTCTTTTTTCCATCTCCCACAGAAAATGGATGGTGTTGCTCAAAAATAAGTCTAAATTTGGGAAGATGATTTTTTTCCCCTCCTCTTTTGATTGAGATATGTTTGGAGGTAATAAATTGGTCTAAGAAACTTGCTATTACGTGCAGGCATGCCCTTACTGTAGAAATTTCTCCACTTAGTGAAATATACATACGTGTGTGGAATATATATTTACGTAGATGTGTTGGTGTACACACACATACACATACACACATATCTATATATAAAAATAAAAAATTCTGATAGCTCAGCAGAGACTGTTCCCTACAGTCACAGAAAAAGAACAGATGAGTAGGCTTGGTTGGTGTAACTCCGTCACTGATCTATATCATAATTTCATCATGTTTCTGCCCACCCACTATTCTTCACAGTACATGCCTGGAAATTAATAGATGGACTTTCAGCTGGAGAGTGTATATTTTTTTAGTCCCTGAAGGATTGAGACTGCTAATTTCAGTAACCTGATGGTCTCCTGCAGTGCCACTCCTATGTCAAGCTTGACTTTTGCCATTGTGCTTTTAGGCTGCATGACAGATTTTTTGAGGAGGCAAATGTGGATGTGGAATTTAGATCTTACAAAGATGAATTTTTTTTCTGCCTGTCTTCGATCTTCTGAGGGTGTGTTCATTCTCTGTGTATTCTTGAGTAGAGTCTCTAAAGAGTCAGAAATGTCTTTGCCTACTTCCTCAAGCGCTTGGGAGTAAATTTCATTAGGCCTTGCTGCTGAAGTGTATCTAATGCATTTTCTTGTTTATTTAATCTTTATATTAGTATCAGCAGAGATATTTGTGATTTGGTTGAGCCAAAATAATTGAAATGCCTTTATCTGTAGAAATGTTACTGAGATCAGGCATGTTGGTCAGCACAAGAGGGAAACCTGCTCTGCCCTTATTTCAGACAGCTTGTACTCATCAGTCCAGTAACTTCTGCAAATACAAAATTCACATTTGCTCTAAAATGTATGAGAATAAGCATAAACGGGGAAAATAAGACAACGTGAGTGGTTCTTAACAGATGGAGCCTAGGCAAGCTATACTGCCAACTGGTAAGAGTGAGGAAAAGCTGAAGTGGGTGTTGTCTATTTTGACAACTAGCAACCTGAGTTACTGACAGTCACGGTTTGTTGAGTTCAACTTGAATTCTTGAGATTCAGAAGGATTTTAAGATGAAGTCATCCATGTATCCTGAGATTTGTAAAGAAGTATTTCAACACGATATGGGTGGAAAGTTCGCCTGTGCAACTTGTATCCTTTACTGTAATTAATATTGGTGCTACCATATTTGAGTGTGAATTAAATTAAATCAGGTACTAATGCTGGATTAAAACAAATGCACTTTCCACTTTTTATCACACGCAGGGGTAGTTAATTTAAATAAGCGGTTGTGTTGAGCTAGAGATTCTGCTGACACTTGAAATAGTACCAAGTGGTGCAGTGGATATTAATCCTCTGTGGGTTGATAAATAGAGGGGAGAGACTGTAGCCTGGCTTATGCAGAAAACACAGTGCGGGTGAAAAAATCCCAACTAGGGAAAACTCCTAATGACTAGAACATGGAATAATTGACTCCATTAGGAAGAACCTTTTGCAAAATTTGTGTAAGTCATCTGAGAAAGTTGGATGTTGGATGAATTTTTGTATTCAAAATCCCAACAACTCCATTGGAAGTTTGATGGGTATGTCAATGTTTGATGAAAAGATTGAGAAATTTACTTGGAAATACTCAGAGGAAAGTATATAAAATTAATTTGATTTTAAAATTCCCTCAGTAACTGTACAGAAGCAAGATATGAAGTAGTAATTTCACCACTGAACTCGCTCTCTCAAATATATGATTTGTAAAGTTAAAATTGTGTTATCATTGGAAGGTGAGACCTCTGTAGTTAAAATGTATTTGAATAGCTGTTTTATTAAGTCAGGAAACAATCACAATTGAAAGCAAGAAAATAAATGTTTTAAACATTTCTGATAGTATGTCATATCATGGTTCTCCCTATCGTTAAAGTTCTGTTTACTCCTCTGTGTAAATAAGAAGAAATCGCAATGAAATACAAACAAAATGGGTGGTGAGGAGGTTGAGGATGTTGTGTATACTCATTACTCCCTCTTTAAGGCTTTAGACGTCTTTCTGAAGTGTCCTTTCTTTTCCTTTTGTAACAAACCCTTGTTACACAAGTAGATTTATCAACTATAATTCTGTCTTGTCCAAAGTTGGCAGTTTGCATCAGGATTGATGGAGTTATGTAGTCACAGATGTCCTGTTGATTTCAGTGTTTGCATTCTTCTGAGGATTTGGGCCTAAGACATCTTGAAAACACATTGCAGTTATTTCCCAAATTAAAGTATATTAAATTATTTTCCTAGGAGAAATAGTCTGTGGATGTCAGATTTCTAGGGAAAGGTTTCTCAGTTATGTAAAGTGAGATCTCACTTTTCTGTTAATCATCTTTTCCATATTTGTGTGACAAAAGTGGTAAATCGGAAAAGTTATTACTCTTGGCCAAACTTTATGCAAAGAGTTCGTTCATTCTCCCCTCCTCCCCCCCGCTACCCCTCCTTTAAAAAAAATGCTGTTTACTAATAGAGCTGAAGGGAGTAATCAGTTGTTAAGTAGTTGTGTCTGCTGGTTACCCTAGGAGTCTGGACACAGACTTGTGCTAAAAAAACCCCTCAAACAATCTAAAACAAGAAAACAGAAAACCAACAAACTCCCTGAAATAATTTAATGGGCAGAAGTGACTAATAAAGCTCTGTTTCCTGTTAATTGTCACTTGTGGTGGATTGGAGTCTCTGAGTTAAAAGTTTTGTCACAAATACAGCACCTGTGCGGGAGGATGTCTGCTCCCACCCCGCCAGCTGGTTCCCAGGGTGTTTCCCTGTGATGAAGAAGCAAGGGGATGCTGCTCTAGGCTGCAGCGGTGTAGGAGTGTCTCCTGCCACCCACCTACTCTTGCAGGGCAGGCTGGAAGTGAATTGGCTTTGAACCATCTCCTGCTTAGTCTTGTCTGGTTCAAGTGAGGTGATGGGGTAGAAGTTGTGAGGAGACCTGGATGCAGACACACGCTGTGACTGCGGGAACGTTGCTTCTTTCATCTCTCTGTCACTTTGCTGGTGGTAATTTAAATATATTTCTGTGCAAAGAGCTTTGCTGGTGATGATGCTTTGTCAGAATTATTGATGTAAAAATAAATTCATGTCTGTCTGAGAGCAATTGTAAATCTAAAGGATGAAAATGAAATGTTTCTGAATACTACTACCTCTGTTACAGTTCTTCATAAAGAATGTTTTCTGCCCTTCTGGTTTGTTTAGTTTTTATGGACTAGCTGTAAAAAATGTACACAATGGCTATTGTATATACCAGCCTTCTGTGTACTGCTGTAGTACAATTTTTAATTGATATGCCATCATTATTGAAAAAAATAACAAGAAGGTAATCCCCAAATACCTTATTGTATGAAATGGTCCTTTCCATTAGGCAGTTAGATAAGGAGCCCATTTCCTCTGAAGGAATATTGCAAAAGTTGCTTACAGTAGTTACTATATCTAGACTGAATTCAGGTTTTCCTGGTGTGTGGTTCGTATTGGACAGATGTTTTTTGAATGTACTTTGAGATAAACTGAGAATAGTTAAACAATCATTTGAATATTACATTTTTATGATAAATAGAGAAAGATTTGGTTGGGAGGAAGTGTCAATACATAGTGGAAAGCTGGCATGGTATAGATAGATATGAAAAGCTACAGATAGTGGATGAGTTGAATCTGAGTTGGAGAGAAATGCATTTTGAATTCTTGTATGTGTTGCATGTGAATGGTAACTTTTTCCTTATGTTTGACATAATATAGGCATAAGAATATTACATTTAGTTTCAGTTACCAGTTTTATTTGCTAAGATACAACTAGAGAATTTAACAAAAGAACAAGTGAAGTGGATTGTGGGTTTTATTTGTTTTTGTTTTGTTTCTTGGATGAGCAATACTGTGAAGCCAAGCTAAAAGTAATACAAGTGGTAAATTCTGAGTAATAGAGAGTAAGAGTCTAAAAATGGGTGTTAATAGGGGTAGGAGTTGCCACGCTTTCATGAGAACTTGAGATAAGTAGAAAACAATGTTCAGAGTGCAGGAAAGGAGGCATTGTAGTTTTCATGGCTTTCGTAATAGAAGTGTAGTGTGTTACTATGGAAGTGATCTAGGTTTTACTTAGGACCTGACCTGTTTGACAAGAATGGTTTAAAAGTAACTGGCTCTATTAGGCAATTACATGGATGGGTGCAGTCATGACCCATACCTTCAAATATAACTAATTCCAAATCCTCATTTGATGCTTCACTTTGGCTTACCTTCATTTTTAGGATTGGCATTTTGGTACTATTTTCATATGGATAAATGTTAAGAATTTGTAGGACTGAGATTTCAGAAAGTTCTGACAATCTTTCCCATTGTTGTGACTCTTGCACTATTTCAGTAAGTCGGTTGAGAACATGGACTAAATTCTGGAGAAGGAAGAGATATCAGGACCAGATATTTGAACTGGGGACTGTTGCTGGACAGAGAAAGATGATATAATTTTCAAAATGGGTTTAGTTATATAATGTGGACCATAAATTATCCATACAGAAGAAGAAAAAGAAGTTTGTTTTCTTGCATTTTATTGTGAGCTGCTTAGGTTTTTCTTTTGTGATCTGTGGAACAAGGTGACATTTGGAAAAGTGAGCTATTAGTTTACCTCTGTACAAGTACTTCTTTCGTAAAACAAACTTCCCATAAACTAATTCCAAAATGAAGAGTAATGATTTCCTGCTTATGGCTTAATTATGACATATATTTTAAAAATATTTTATTAGTGTAACTGGAATCGATTTTTATTACAGTGCAGTTTCCACTTAAGTATTTATATGAAGTATCTAGATTGATAATATTTGAAAATTAGGAGCACTGTCAAAAACTGGTGTATGTTACCTACTTCCGAAATGTGGTTGCTTTACTGAGGTAACAGGTCGAGTACTCTCCTGAGAACTGCTGTGTTTGTATATAAATTAATGAATGTTCTGTGCTCTTCTGAAAATGTGTCCAACTTCCTTATTATCCCATTACTTATATCAAACTTGTTTTGTGTGTTCTGTGTCTTGCCATGGCTTTTTCTTTCAAGTTTCTAGTAAACAAAACCTTTCAGATAAAATTTGGGTAGAAGCATTCAAAGAATTTTCAGAACTCAGTGAATATTTTGTGCATTTAGTATCACAACTTGCGAAACGTTTCTTCTCCAGTGCATTGAATGCATACAAGGCCACCTTTCCTCTCCCCATTTAGGGGAGAAAAAGCCCCATAAAAATCATGAAAAAATGTCTAGAATTTGAAGAACAGTTTGTATTGATACTAATTCTTCTCTTTGAAACTGAAACGCTTAATCCTTTGTTTACAGGAAGAATGTTAATTCCACTTCCTGCTTTAGTTTTTTTTTATCTTAAGCTGCTAAATAAAACCAAATAATTGTATCTTGATATAAAATTATTGTATTGTCATAGAAAAACTGCCTTTTATCAATGTTGCAGCAAGCAAATGCTTTGATTTGTGTAGCCTATTGTAACAGACATATAGCAATACAACCCTGTTTTACTATAGGGAGTAAGAATAAAAAGGATTCTTAATTTAGGCTCAGCCCTCCAAATACATGCGTGTAGGAGTCCATGGTTTTGAGGTCTCTCTTATTTCTAACTTGACATTGATGTGGAGACCAACATAAATCCTGTGCTGAGTAGCACAAAAGTAATTTCAGATATACTGCTTAGTGAATCCTTTCACTTGATTCATTAGGAACTCTGAAGGCTTAATTTGAAGCAACATACACTTAAAAGGTGGTTTGTAAACTTTTTTGTGTTTAGGAGATATAAGCATATGGGGACCTGAAAACTGAACAAAGAAACTGTGTTAAAAATAAGTTAAAGTTTCTCTTTAGTTTCATGAAGAATTTATCAGTGATCTGAGTTCGAGAGTTATTCTTTACTGCATCTTTGGTGATACAACGGAGATGTGGATCAAAGGAAAAAAAGGGATGTGGTGCAAAAATCTCTTATGCACGTGCATGTGTGCGCGCAGACATACCTGGTTTGTGTAGGAACTTACTACTTACAGAAAATGTATGCTGTAGGGTAGTTACAGGTGTTGAGAAATATGTCTCATCTTCAACATCAAGATTCTGTTGAAAGTTTGATTTGTTAACAGGGATTGTCAATCTTTTTTGAAGTACTAGTAGTGGTTCAACTGCACTGAAGGTTGAATAATTAAAATTGCCATGACGAAATGCAGTCAAAAGAAAAATATCTTAAAAATAAAAATGTCTTAATCAGTATTATTTTACAGTGATCACTTAATCAGGAAGAAAGTGAAGATTGTAGTTGAGAAAAAGTGCCGGATCTGGTGCACAGTTAGGTACTTAAGCATTATGATATGGTCTTTATTCTCAAGTGGGCCAAATCAAGTTTATTATATGCAATTTACATTCTAATGGCACTGAACTTTCAAATGATTAATCACTTTAAAATTTTAATTACATTAGTTTTAAGGTGTCTCCAAAAGAGTGTCAAAGTTCTAGGATCTTTGAAGATCTTTATGGATTGCTGTTAGTTTAGTAAAGGACTACTGTTAAAGTAATAATTCCCTAAAATCTAGCAAAACCTCACAAGAGTTCTTGAGGTGTAACTTAAGGTCACATTTTTTAGAATTACTGTCTTTTTATCATTGAGCTCAATGCAAAAGAACCAGACAGTGATTAGCATGTTCAGTTGCTTTACCCAGCTTGATTACAAGGAGGAAGCAAATGAGTAGCTTGCCATTCTTAGAACAACAGAAATAATGTAGGGAGGTGGTATTGAAACGGTGAAACGGTGTGAGGTGTGTGTGGAGTGGGAGCTTAACCTGTTGAGGTGGACAGGTTGTAGATGTCCTATCCCTGGAAGTGTTCAAGGCCAGGCTGGATGGGGCTTTGAGCAACCTGGTCTAGTGGGAGAAAGGTGTCCCTGCCTGCAGCAGGGAGGTTGGAACTGGATGATCTTCAGGGTCCCTTCCAGTCTTAACCATTCTGGGATTCTATAAGCATCTGTAGTGATCCTCAGTGAATCTGGGGGTAAAAGCACCATGATAGAGAAGTGAGAGATAGGTCTCAAACGATTCATGTGCTATGTGAGACTTGATGGGTGTGCGTTTTCTGCAAGTTCTAAGTTCAGTATATGCTAAAGATATGTGGCTACACAAACGAGTCATTTTACAGGGGGAGAGTTTGTGGAGAGTCTGGTCACCCCCATTCTCACAACATTTAGAGCAGGTCCTTTAACTACTTAAGAGATTAAAAGTGCTTCTGGTTTTACAGGGCTCTTGAAGCTTTTTTTTTTCCCCCCCGTCCTCAAAAATGAAAATGAATAATGTTAATTGCTAATGTAAGATGTAATGAAACTTGGTATCAGCAAAAAATGTCTGACCTCAGTATATTTACTTTATATAGATGACTGTAAAAAGTCTTTCATTTTAATTAAAATTCTAAAGTAAAAGGGAAGCAGGCTGATATTGTATAGCTCAAGTCCTTGTTGTGTATCACAATTTAATGAAAACAAAGGCACTTCAGACTAGTGGTGGTAAAAGGAGAAAGGAAATGACATCATGGAATTTGAGAAAGGGTGATGGCAGAGCATCACTGAAACTGAGAATTGGGAAGAGAGATTCTGGCTGGATAGAACAGAGTTTGAAAAGAAATGTTAGAATATCAGAACTTGGCTCAGGTGGTGACTTCTGTGACAGGTGGGGCAATGGGGTGGGGGCCTGGAGGTAAAGAGATGTGAGCAGACCGATACAAGAAGCACGTGAAGTACAGATGTGGAGAAAACTGAGGAGGCTTTGGGCAGAATCCATCAGGTGTGGTGGCAAAACTGTGTGGAGATGGGACAGAGTGATGGTGGATGATGAGTCTTGTGGGAGAGATTAGGACCATATAGTTGAGAAGAAAAGCATTAGGATGAGGAGACACAGCAAGGAGGAGGTGAAACCAGACCCTGAATTTATGAGAGGCAAGAGAAGGGAGTGCAAGGCAGACTGCAATATTACACAGATTTTTGAGTATCCCTTAAATTCCTTCATTTATTAGTCAAACATAAATCAAACTGGCTTCAGAAATAGAACAAGGGACTCCTGAAGTGCTGTGAAATACTTGGAAAACTGAGCAGGGGGCTTGGTTACTGCTGCTCCATGCAGAGAGCGCCAACCTACAGCGCTGGTCCTGCAGTCGGTGAAGTTTGTGTACCCGGTGCCCATGTTCTGTGGGCCAAAGCTCCTAGCTCTCCTCTGGTGAAACACTGTCTCTAGAGAGGATTAGTTTTTATTTTCCAAATGAGAGGATTATTTGAATTATAAATAAAACATATATTGAACAATCCTTTAATTAAGGATGCAAACCCATAAATACAGAACAAACGAAATGACAGAATTAATGATGCCTCCACAACTACCTTGAGAGAGTATATATTAGAGGCTTCTGTAATGGTCATAAAATACCTGTTCTTTAGAGTGGAGTGCTGTTACTTGACATACAGTCTATTTATTTTTCTTTCCCCTCCCTCCTTGAAATTTGCTATGTGGTTGCACACTCTTTGTTTATTGCATGATGTTTGGTTGTTGTTTTTTTTTTTTTCTCTGATACTGATCTTCACATAATCATTCACCAACAATAAGATAGTATTATTCAAGAACCTAGTCAGATGGTGATACCTCTATTTTCTGTAATAAAAAGTAGTGCTTTGAGGGACTAAGAATTTTACTTAAAGTATTCATTTTTGATCACTGGTCCATTTTGATTTTTCAGAATGCTTAGTAATTCTAACCACAGGTATGACAGATTGTATTTACAGTTTAAACATCCAGCATTTATTGGCAGTAAAATACCAGAATACTGAATTACATGTCAAATATTGAGGAATGCAAAGTTTAAGGTTAACTATCAGAAGTGTGATTTTCATTGACTTGTCTCCAGTGTGAGGGATGGAGTCTAAGCAGTGTTTCACTTTATAAACATAAGACAAACTTTCTCCTTTGTTAGCTTCTCAGATTTTTTAAATATCATAAACCCCTTTTTTCTGTCTGGTCTTGATTTGCTCCCAGAACATTTCAGCCCTCTTTACTAGGTGGAACAGGAGTCCTATAGTAAAGATTTTACTGACTGTGCTGCAAGAATTGCATCAGAATTCTAATGCACAGAAGGATGATTTGAAGTTCAATATTTCACTTTGCTGTTGGTATAATAATATTTAAACACAAGGTGGTTTACTGAAATTCTTGTGATGAGAAAGAATGGCAATATAAAAAATAATGGCTGTATCTTGATGTGGTGTGGAAATGTTGCCCAGATCTGCAGTGGGTGTTTCATGAATGTAGGGATTATTTTTCATCTGAGTCTGGGGAGGGAAAAACCAGAACTACTCTTGTGTGTTTGGGAATGGTATTTTATTTCTCTCCCGATTCTAAAGTTCCTGTTGAAGAATCTTTTGTGGTAGCTGTAGCCAAAGATGGCTGGATGGTCTCCACTTGACCTGGATGAGAACAGATTACTTATTTTTTTGTAAGATGAATAGGATCCGGAATATTGTGTCTGTCTATACCGTAGTGCAGGAATTTGTGAACATGCTTCTCATTCTTGGAAAATGCCAGATTTTTAACTTGGACTTACAGATGCTGGCACTTAACTGTTCATCAGGAAAAACATGTTAAAAATGTTCTGAAGAAGTGAAAACTGAATCTTAACTGCTGAAACTGAGAATGGTATTTGTGGCTTATATTTTCACGTTGCCTTAACTGATGTTCTGTGGTTCAGCTGTTATCTCTGTCGACTGCAATGTTTTGCCCCCGGTTTCCTCCAGAGAGTTGGCAGAAACTGCAAGAAAGCTTTCTTGTGCTGTTTTGCCAGCCTTAGGTGGGTGGAGAAGAGAGATTTCTTTACATCTCAATTAAATTAAGCTTTAAGCAGCTCTGGCTTGCTGATTGTCAGTTATTTCTCCTTTGTTTTGAGAAATACTGTTTATTTTGGGAGGAGTGTTCTCTCACACCTCCCTTCTGGAGTTTTTTTTGTCTTAACTCAAAAATGCTATTTACACATTTCATAATCACAGCTGATAGAAGCCAGCAGAAAATAAATACTTTGGGTTTGGGCTGAGTCTATAAAATAAAAACACTTGTTAAATTCCTTCCAGGAATTCAGCAGAAATTTCAAAACTAGAGAATACTTTAAAAAAAAAAAGCTATCAATATATTATTCTATTTTTAATTATTTTTTTTTTTTTCAAGGACAGCATCAGAGAGCCTTCTGGTATTCAGTAAAGTGACAGTCTCCTTAGATTGCATGTTTTTTTTCTCTTTTGCATGGGAAAACTCTATATGTATTTTTACAATTTTTTTTTTCACTAATCAAGGAAAGGGAGGCTTAGTCCTGAAATGGCGAGCAGGTACTTTCCCATGGTGATTGTCTTCTTTTCCAATCTATTTCCTTCATAATGAACTTTCACTATTGCTGTTGACAATTCTCACGAATATGGCTTCTCATTTCTGCCTCTTTGGTTTTAGGTGCTGTTTAACATTGAAAAACCTACTGGGCAGAAGGCTGGGTTTCCTGTGTCATACCTGGATCGCTCAGGAAGCACATTTTATGATTCCAGAGGGAAGCAAGACCTGGGTATCCTACTGAGACCTGACAGTCAAGGATACAGTTTTCCATCTGAGCGCTTGGGAGTTTCAGGGCTAGCCCTGCCGAAGCTTGGTTTTATGTGCTGTTTAACATTGAAAAACCTACTGGGCAGAAGGCTGGGTTTCCTGTGTCATACCTGGATCGCTCAGGAAGCACATTTTATGATTCCAGAGGGAAGCAAGACCTGGGTATCCTACTGAGACCTGACAGTCAAGGATACAGTTTTCCATCTGAGCGCTTGGGAGTTTCAGGGCTAGCCCTGCCGAAGCCGTGCAAACAGGAACTGGGAGCTGCAGGGAGAGAGAGCAAAGCAGGAGCATGAGACTCACTTTGCAAATAAAGCATCCAGTACTGCTGATTTATTATTTACTCACAATACTAAATTGTGTCTGGTTATAAACTGTGTTGCTGTCCTTCCTGTGTCAGCTCTTCAGCAGATGGGCTTTTATCTCTAGGAGTTTAGAAATTAAACCTCTTGGTAATAAATGTGTTACAAGTAATGCTAGTAACTGCTTCCTTCCTCTCCCCCCATGATAAAGACTGTTGAAGCCCAGTGTCACTAGTGCAGAACCCATTGTTTTACCTCCCTTCTGCTGGACAGCTGTAATAAAATCCTCCCTCTTCAGGGCCAGGGGGCAGAGCCTGTGCTCCTCTGTATGCCTCTTTTGTAGGTCAAGGCTTACCTATCTCCTCCACAGCAATTGATAGCAACATAAGAGTATTTTTCAGAGTAGCCACTTTCATAGAATTTACGACTTGTCTCTATAGAGAACATATTGGGGAATTTGAAAGTTTTATGTAATGAA
>NW_009714384.1:31108-41195 GCF_000703405.1 Apaloderma vittatum
CCTGCTGAGTTGGAAATTCAGGGAGAGCCAGGGGACATAGTGCCCACACCAACTCTCTGGTTTGGAGGAGGAAGAATTGGATTTGGCACAGCAAAATGCTGGTCCCTAATCTGTATTGCATATGGCTAGCAACCTTGAAAAGGGAGGTCTGTGTGGGAAAAAAAGAATCCACTATCCCTCTGTCTCTTTCTGTAGGCTAAATGAGGTTTGTCACTGGTATTCAGGATCAAGGGAAATGCAGCTCCGTCTGAGAGGTTTTTTTTCTGTTGACTTTGTGATGATTCTGTTTAGGGTGATGGGGCTGTAACCAGGGGAGGGCTGTGTACCTCCGTGTTTTAAGAGAGCTGCGTTGCAGGCACCCATTTGAGCACATTGCATTTTGAAAGCCGTTCGCTGACTCTACCGTTTGCTGTCTCTATAGCAGCTCATACAGCATTGCCAAACTAGTTGCAGAGTCTGCCTGTTAACCTCATAGTCTGGAGAGCTGGATGCATGAAGCGGGTGTCTGAAGATACGCCTTCCAAGGCCCTTGGTCAGGCCAAGTTTTCTGTACTTAAAATTACTGTTGCCACAAGAACAGCAGATGTTTGCACAGCAGACAAACAACATTGATGATAAAGCAAATTGACCTTTTTTGGAACAAGCTATTTGGAGCACATTCCTAGAGCAATTTATTTTTTTTTTTCCCTTGGACTGTATCTTTCTTCTTGGCTATACGTTGACATATCTGTCGCTAGAGGTGATAAAAAAATTAAAGCGAAGGGTTTACAAACTTTTCCACTAACACGGATACTACAAATCATTAAATCTAATCCAAACCTATTTTTGTCAGCCGTATTTTACTGAAGTAGTTATGATAGTGTTTATTTTTCCGGTGTCCCTATGGGAACCCTGGAAGATTCCAAAATGTAATAATTAAAGAATGACAGGCCTTTCCTTACAATATAAAGTGAGGAGGAATTTTGTGGTTTAAACGGCTATGCCGTTGCTTGTTAACAAGATATTTTGCCTTGTACTCTAGCCAGGCCTATAATGGTCAAAAAATGTTGAAGTCAAGAACTACACGTTTGTTTTCAATCAGTTGTTTTTCAAGTTAAAAGACTTCAGTGGCTTGGTTTAATTTGTTCGGTAGTATTTGTCTTTGGTATTAATATTTGTATTAAATTGCTTGGTACAGGACAGCTGAGGCCGTCCCAGTAAGGCAGTACATTTTATTGTCACCTTTCTTCTGAGGGATAAGAACTAATTGAAAATTTGGGCAATCTCTGTGGGCTTGAGTAAATACACTTCTCTTCACATTACACTTTTAAAGTATTTTAAATGTATTAAACCTGTATTGTAATTGTGCAATTAAATATTTTGAATAAAATTATTATAAGCTTAAAAATAACACTGAAGTGAAAATCTCAGTGTTGCATGGCAGTGCCTTTACTATTTGGACCTAAACCTTAGTGTTTTTTCAGCTGTAAGCTGATGTTTCTGTAGTTATAAGAAATGGAGCTCCTGGCAGAGAATTGATTCCTGATACTTGAGGAATTTTAGAAAAAATTACTAAGTTCAGACTTTGGAACCTCTAGATTTCATACGTTGTTCCATTAACATTAGTGGAGATTTGCTCTTTTGTTTGACAGATGAGACCTAAGACCCTGCAGTTTTGCATTGTTTTTCAGATGTGATTTACAATGCTAATTTAAGTACTAGGTTACACAAGTTTTGTGGGAGTTTTCAGGTATTAAAAATACAGGTAGCCTGTGTCTTCACTCATTTTATAAAATTGTTTTGCTGAATTGCAGGTGGTAGGCTTTTGGACAAGGATTTTGCAGTGCCTCGAAAGGGTGTATGTTAATACCAGAATTCTGAATTAAATGTTAGGTTATCTGTATCGGTATTAGGGCTTGGCTTTTGGGTTTTTTTGTTTGTTTGTTTGTTTGTTTTTAGGATGAGTTAATAACACTAGAAAGACAAATACAGAATTCTAGAAGAAACCAAATCTTGAATGTTTCTTACAGATGTCTAGATAAATTTGTTTATGCTGTAGAGTCATTTGGCGCTTTCGAAAGCCAATTCCCATTTCCATTCAGAAACATTATTTTGAATAAATTATTGTGCAGCATGGTGCCTGTTACAACTCTTCCCTGCAAATAAAGTTGTGCTAATTCCATGTGCAGACGAAAGTGGACGTAGATGGGTCTCTGTACCATGAAAACTTAAGTTCGAAAGGTTTTTGTGGACCGTGTGAAATTACTACCTTGGGGTGCGCTTCTTTGTTTCTTTCTTGATCCAAGTATGTGACGGTCGGTGCCTTGTCTGTTACAAAGATACAGTCCCTGTTTTATAGATGTGAAACTGCGGGTGAAGTATCTGAAGTTGCTTGTTTAGGATCATTTAGTGAGACTGCCTTTGAGCCAGAAATTGAACTTAATGTTTTCCAAGAGCTGTTCCAATCCTATGTTCACTGGCTTATGCAACCTTATTTTATGGGCAGCTTTTATGAACCATGCTTACTGAAGCTTCTGTTTTAGTAATAGATTTCGTTTGTGTTAAGCATTAAACGTGATTTTAAAACAACTATTTTAAAAAACCCCTCCTTTTCCTGCTAAATTATTTAAAGTTTTGGTGTTTGATTTATTTTCTTTTTTTTACCGAAGATTGCATTCCATGTTTTTAGAGGTAGAATTATCAGTAACTGGGATGTTTTGCACGCATGAACAGAGCATGTATTAATGAACTGGGACTGGGTAGCTGTAGTGCTAAATGGGGCTGAAATATGGGAACAGTCCTCCTGATACTATTTTATTGCAAAGAACACTGGGGTGTAACCTGGCTGGAATACAATACCTTATTTTGCTTACTGCTTTCAAAGATATTAGAAAGAGGGGGAAAAGAAGAGGGAAATGAAGCTTAACTTTATATATGTGGATTTTTTTTCCACTTAATGTATTAATAATGTCTTGAGTACAACTGTTCTCCCAGAAGGCAAGAACTGACTATTACGTGTCGCCAATTTTGAAGTAGTCTTTCAAAATACCGCATGATACATCATCTAGGCCACTATTGCCCTGTCAGTTATTTTTCATCAGAATTTTAATTTTTCATTGAATACAATATTATTTTGTTGTTTTGCAGAGAAGTTGATACTGTCTCAAGTGAACTCCTCATTATGTTATACTTTGCTTTTGCTACCAGAATTCTTAACGTATAGCACAGATGCAGTGGAGGTCTATGAACTCAAAGGACTGTAGGAAAACATAGTCACCTTGACTTTTTTTTTTCCTTCCTTTTAATTTAGTAAAATACAAAAGCAAGCTTACTCCATGAACCTTTTCTCCTACCACTTTTTGCTTAGTTCTTACTGGTCTTTATTTCTATCTTTAAACTTTGTTATATTACGTTGGGGAAGGTAGGTATATAATAGTCTGTTGTTTTCAGGGCTCTGAGATTACGTCTGTTTTATGTTACTGTTACCTTATTTGGTTTTTTGATTGTTGTTTTTGATGTGGTTGGTTGTTTATATGTCTTTAAATGTTTGATATTTTTCTTTGTTTCAGCCAAACCTTTTACATCTAAAGTGAAACAGATGCGACTACATAAAGAAGATTTTGAAATCCTGAAGGTGATTGGCCGAGGAGCCTTTGGGGAGGTATGTTATGTGAAGAAGGTTCAGAAAAGGGTTTAAGTAATGCTCTTGCAAATCTGCAGTATTGAGGAGAGAGAGTTAATGGCAATATAGTGACGTACAGGTTTTTACATTATTTAGGCATAATGGATATTTTAGATCCACTTAATGTTTGATGCAAGTACATTTTGATTTATACATTCTTTGACAGATCTTTATAAGTCTTTTAAATTTTGAGAGAAGGCAAGTTCACATGGATTAAATGACAGTGTTTCAACTGTCTGATGATAAATCATTTGCTTGACACTAATTCTTTCCAGTCAGCAGGTGGAGGCCACTGAGTTACTGATGGTGTAAAGACCTAGCCATTTCTGATAGTCCTAATAACTAAATACTCTGAAAGTAGTTTTAAGCAACTTAAATACTCAAATATTGATACTGACATTGGAAGAACACAGAGAAATCTCTCTATTCCTGTCACTTGGTTTCCTACTTTTAATGAATGTTTGAATATTTTTCCTGTATTTCTTTTAAAGAGTTTAGCAAATGTTAGTTTCTTTTGCAGTTATCACCTGCTGCTATTGAACTATACACTTTTTTACTGCTTCTGATTAGCCATCTCTTATTTGAAGTTGTCATTCAAGGCTGTTGATCAGTAAACTTTACACTAGGCATGTCAGATTATATAGATTGAGGAAACTTGAATAAATAAATGTTAGCTTTCTGCCCCTTCTTCTTAGTTATATTAGATGCATGTGCTTTGTTTGTCATGCAGGACATTATATATTTAGAAAGAGCAATCTAATGTATAACAGTACTTTGAATTTTTGATAGCTGAATCTACTACAGATGGGGATAGTATTTAAAGTGTCTGCAGAAGGTACTCCATACTGCCTGAAAATACGTGTGAACTGAAACTCAAAGTATAAGGAAAAGATTTTCTGAGCAGTGTCTTCGTTGCTTTTGGAACTGAATATGTTTGGGCTTTTTCAGTTCTTTTTAGTATGAGAACATCTCTGGAGGTGCTACGGCATGTGACAGAAGAGTTGGTTTCAGGCTCTTACATGTTTGCATCACGTGTGAAAATTAGTCGTTAGTATGTGGTTATGGAAGAATCGACTTCTATAGGTGGTATGTAAGGAACAGGAATTTTTAGTGTATGTCTCTACCTACTCGGATGATGCATACATGCAAATATCATCCTTGGGCAACTGTAAAAATAACAACAAAAGAGTAGTGTTTATTTATCTACTTGATCACTTTTGGTTTTGCTCCATCTAAGGTAATTCTCTTTGGTAAAGGAGCCTGAAGGCTGAAGTTACTCATGGATAATTTATTTTTAGTCTGAACCTCTACCACAAAGAGAATATTGCTTTCTCCATTTTTATGTAAGCAACTCTGCTTAAAACATCGGCTTTTCTCAGGGCTGCTATAGTAGTTGCAGCCAAGCTCATGTGCAGATTGTGTAAGATCTAAGAAAAATCACTGATGTGGGTGCTTCCTCATCAGAAGAATCATATGTGAAAACCTGCCTTATGTTGTGTTTAGAAGAAAAGACATTTTTGTCTGCCAAATCAGCACCGAACTCCACAGCAGCTAAACCACAAAAAACTGTAGTTCTCTCTCAGGAAGCTTCTTTGCGGTGATTCATCCCACAGATACTGAGAGCGTAACTCCCCGTCCTCTTCTGGGGACAGTCTGTGTAATTGATTAGTTTTCCTCTTTTAGGAACAGTGTGTCTTTCCAGTTCCTTATCGGAGAAACAGAGCATGACTTGACTGAATTGTCAAAATCTTAGGTGAGGGGAAAACCGAAGTTCTCTCAGTGAAAGTGTTTGGTTTTGTATGGTCTTTACTAAATATTTGTGAAGATGTATGTTAAATTTTTGTACTAGGTTAAAAAATATGAGTTTCAATTTTTACACAGACATTTGTCCAAGAAAACAAATTCTGTATGAAATTACTGATTTTCCTTTAAAATAACCAGTAAATATCTGAGCAAGGTTGAAAAAGGACTAGCAGATTTTACTGCTACTTAAGCCAGCAAAAACTATATTAATATTAAAATGCGAAATACTTGTATGATTCAGTTGACTATAGTAGTTTACCGAGACAGATTAAGAAGCCTGGAAGAATGTATTTTCGTTCCAGCAAACTGTAAATGAGACCAAGGTTGCTCTAGGTTACTGGGAGGAGTAATTTTTGTCTCCTGAATCAACATAATTCTGAAATTCTGTAGACTACAAAGTTAGTGCAAGTTTTCTTTGGCACAGTCTCTGGCTTGTTCTTATTTTGATTTTACACTACTCAATTTCTTCAATTTGCATAGTCAAGAAATATTTCCCTTTTTGTTTTTACAAGTCTGATGTAGACAAAAAGTAGTTTAAACTAGTTACTGCTTATGACTGTAAGAGTTCATTTTTCCTAGTTTTCTTTTTCCTCTTACCCTGCTTGCTACCAGTCTTAAAATGCTCCCTTTTTGTCCAATTAATGACATGCCCCTTCCCTCTGTATGCATACGTTTACTTATTTAACATTTTATGTAAGAGAGTGTTGTCTTTAGAAAACACAGATGTTTTGCTTGGAGGAGGAGTGTTATCCTGGAAAAATTAATAATGTGGGCATCAAGTGTTTCATTGTGCTGGCTTCGGGCAGCATGGTTTGAAAAACTTCACAAAGAACTCTAAACAAGAAGACTTTTAAGCTTGGGCGTTGAAGAATGCTGCTAGGAAAGGTGAAGCAACTGGGCAACAGCTCTTAGCACTGTCTCTCCGCAGCAGAAAAATGTGGCTTGTTGAAGGTTCTAGTTACTACTGACATTTTCAGTTCATTCTATTATCGCTTAAAAAGAAAGTTCGGTGCTTGCTTATGCAAGCAAATATTATGTAGTTATGTTGTCGATATTTGGAAGATAATGAATTTTGTAGCTCTTGAGAATTAATTAGTTACTCCTAAATTTTGTCATCCAGTTACAAACATTAACATTCCCTCTTTCCATTTCTGGAGGGCTGCCTACTCTTGATGAACGAGAAAGCCAGTGCCTTTTTTTGTTGTTGTATTTTGCTTGTTTATTTTTCTCCTTTTTTTAAAAAATATAATAAATTTTAATAGCTGCTGGTTTAGCTATTTTTCTATACAATGCTCTTACTTTTTAAGCACAGGAAACGTGCAGACGTGTACTGTAGAGACAAGTAGCCGAGTTTGGGGCAGAAGGTGTCTGACAGCATGCCAGACTGTACTGCTGTTTGTGGGAAATATGGAAACTGTTGGAAGAATGGGAAAAAAAAAGCTATCTGACTAAACCAAGATGTTTACATCAGCACATACCAATCATTTTTTGTCGGGCTGCTCAGAGGAAAATATAAATTTAAAAAAACCTCAACCTTTAAAAGACAAGTTTTAAGAAATTCCAGTAACAAGACACTTCAGGATAACTAGACAGGAATGATTATCCTTTATTCTGTCTTGACAGCTTCATTGGGGAGGGAAGAAGATCAAAAAAGTACTCTTGTGTGTATTTGGGTCTTTATGTACGTAGTGTATACCTCTGTGTGTGTATGTAAACACTGCCTGGGTCTGTAATCCTGTTTCAGAATTTTTTGTGACAATTAAAAACTGCATCAGACTGCTCGTTGCTTGAAGCATCAGGTTTTTCTTTGACAATCCCAAAAGAAGCATTTTAGAATTTACTTTCATAAAGCACTGGGACACCCCCAAAGAAGATGCTGTGATTGCAGAAAAGTGATGATGTTTGTGATTTTTTTTTGTGTGTGGTGGTTATTGATATGGCATAACATTAATGGCTTTCACAGACTCAAAGACTGCTTCTGACTGATCGTAAACACAGCTGGTAAACACGAGTCTGTTTTTGTTCCTTAGTTGCTCTTCAGTACTGTTACACACTCACAGAAGGTACCAAGCCCTTACTCTTGGCATTGCAGGCCTTTGCTCCAGCTGTTAACCAAAGGCAGTGCTGTCACTCTTTTCGTTGTGTCCAAGTGAATGCTCTTTAGGAGACTGCACGTTTAGGCAGCTGTGCAGTTAGCAATCTTTCAGTAACTGACTCTTTTGCAGAATAATACAGCCTTTCACTGAATGTGCTACAGGCAAAAAATGAAATCCTGAAGTTGGACTTGAAATTCATGCGTTATCTTATGCCTCTGGCTGCCTATACCACAGTGGGTAATGGTGGGGAAAAGCTTTTCATGCCGGGCAGCAGCCGCAGTCTGGTCTGCTCTAGGACCAATCTTATAATTTTTCCCTATTACAGTCAGAAAACCCTCAGTAGCTTCATACTACAGACTGCATCATGCAGAGGGATCCCATTCATCCAGGATATGATATGATTGGAAATGCTGACTAGTTTTGATGTTAACACTTTCCCCTCCTGCCATTTCTCTTTAGAAATTGATACAGATATGGCTTATCAGAGTTTCTAGTTGTAGCTAGTAAAGGAAAAGGACGCTCAAGATTACGTATCACTGCAAAGGATTCATCTGTCCCTCCTAAAGAAGATTGTGATGTTTGGTCTTGGGGTACTATGCACAGGCGAGTAGATGTTCTGTATGAAATAAAATTAAAGTAGCAATCTATTTTTGTGTTTCAAACGTAAAAGTACTTGGAGGGGTCTCAAGTCTGGGCTTGAACCTTAATTTTTAATCATGAAGCACCTTTACAAATTTCCACCTGTAAACTGGTTTAAACAAATAGATATAGTAGCTTCTTGTCGGGTGGTTGGTTTTTTTTTTTTTCACCTCCCGCCAATTCCACTGCTCTGTGACCCCAGAAGGCAGCAGTGTCAAGCGCAGGGCTGATAGTGCATTGCTGTGCATGTGGGAGGTGATAGCTGCTTCATCTTTGAATCTATAGCTAAGCAAGAGGAGCACTTTTAGACGTGCTTTAGTTTGGATATCTGCATATCGCAGTCCTTCAACCTGCGCTTTTGCCATGTTTGTGAAGCTGCTGCAGCTGCTGACACATTGGAAGATCGTGGAAAGAGGTTTGCCTGGCACTTTCTTCAAACTATCTGATCCTGTATTTTCTTTTCGGTTATCCCTGTCTTCACACATAGCTGGTTTACTGATTACGAAACAGGTGGAAGGAATGTAGGAGTCAACCTCAGTATTTTTTTGTCAGTGGCCTGCAGGATGACGATGATGATAATCTGTGTGACAGCGTGTTGATTTGTAACCAGATGTGCAGAGAAATAAACTTTCTGCATAAGCTGTAAGATTTGTTTGAAAGGGAAGAGGCAGAATGGGATAGTTAGAGAATGGTTATTAAAATGTATTGATTGTTGAAATTTTCTACAGTTGGGAGATAGTGTAGTGGTCTCATTTAGTTCTGATCAGGAGCTCTAAGTCTGTGGCAGTTTCATGGCCATTTTGGGTAAGACATCAATCTTTCCATACCCAGGGAAGCCTGAACTGTGAAAATATGCTTGTGTAAACTTCTTCCTTCCCTCTTCCTTAAAAATATTTCATTAGGATTTATTATAGCTGAACAATAACATTCTCAGAAAAGGACTGTGTTGGTAGGCATTGCTTATTTACTATGACATAGGCCTATGCTATCTACTGTTTCAGAAGCAGTGAGGTGGGGATTGATGTTTCCTAAGTTTTAGTTCTCTAGAAAATGTGAATTTCACTGCTTCATTGAACTTCAGATGGAAAAACATGAAGTAATACTTTAATATATCTTCAAAGAAGGTCTAGTGCATTATTTGAAGTGAGAGTGGAAGTTGTTACATGGCAAATCTACAGTCTTAATTTGTGTCTAAAACCTAAAGGATATTATTTATTTTATTTTAGAAACTACTACATTGTTGCCTTTTCTTGATAGTTCTGTAATTTAAATTATTGTGTAGGACTGAAGTCCAGGAACACAAAGCATATAGCCAGTGGTAGTTTCCTGATAGTATGATAGCGCAAGAAGTGTGATGGTGAGAAATACCGTTACTCATCTACAGTCACCTAGAAAAAATGGTGCATAATGGAAGTGTGATACATAATGAAAGCTTAAAATAGACTTAGAACTTTCACAGAAATAATGCCCTGTACTGTTCTGAGATTACTTTTTCTTGCTGATGATGGTGTGATATTGTGTGGATAGTAAAGCTAAGTGTCCAGAACACAGAAGAAAAGAACTCTGAAACTGCAAGGTAGTATAAAAATGAAAACAGTATGCGTTTTCGTGTTTTCATTTATTTTTTGTTTATTTTTTCCAGGTTGCAGTAGTAAAACTGAAGAATGCAGATAAGGTTTTTGCCATGAAGATACTAAATAAGTGGGAGATGCTGAAGAGAGCTGAAGTAAGATTAATATTTCCTATAATCATGTGTACCCTTTTACTCTGCTGAATTGTTACTTCACTTTCCACACGACTCTCAGTGTATAGAGGGATTGAAGAGGTGTAAAGCATTTGACACTGTCTCCCACAGCTTCCTCATAGCTAAACTGAGGAAATGTTGTCT
>NW_009714385.1:0-29276 GCF_000703405.1 Apaloderma vittatum
CAAAAAAGTTGTTGAATATTTCAGCCTTCACGTCCTCGGTAACCGGGTCACCTGTATCCTTCTGGAGAGGCCCTACATTCTCTCTCATTTTTCTTTTTTCTCTTATGTACCTGTAAAATCCTTTTCTGTTATTTTTAATATCACTGGCCAGATTGGACTCTGTCAGGGCCTTAGCTTTTCTAACCTGGTCTCTGATTACCCAAGCAACTTCCTTGTAATCATCCCAGGTTACCAGTCCCTGCTTCCACGCTTTGCGTGTTCCCCTTTTGTATTTGATTTTAGCCAGGAGTTCTTTGTTTATCTACAGAGGTCTCCACAGCAACATATCCAAGCGGGTTTTTAAAGTCTCCAGAGAAGGAGACTCCACAACCTCTCCGGGCAGCCTGTGCTAGTGCTCTGTCACCCTCACAGTAAAGAATTTTTTCCTCATGTTGAGGTAGAACTTCCTGTGTTTTAGTTTATACACATTGTTTCTTGTCCTATTACTGGGTACCACCAAAAAGATACTGGCCCCTTCCTCTTGACACCCCCTCCTCAACTCAGTGCACAGCAGTTTCCCCGACAGCACTAAAAATCAGATTTATCCAATGGCAAAAGAAACTGAAATTAATTGTGAAACAAATCTGTTTTTTCATGCAGACAATCAGTAATAAGGGTTAGTCATCTGGGACAGAGAAATGTAAGTTCTGGACTCTTTACATCTTTCTTCATGAGGAAGAGAACTAATGGGAAAGTATGGAAGTTAGTACAATTACAAATGGATCTACTCCAGAAAAATTCAAAGAAGTGGACATGCAAGGTTATACATTCAAGCCCAGAAATATCTTTCCAGTGTTTTTGAAAACTAACACAAAACATGTAGAAAAACCGGCTTGACTTCAGATACACTTCAACCAGATAAAAAAGCCTTATGGAGCATGTTCTTACAACTCTCCCATTCTTACCAGTGCTGTTGACAGGCTGAGCTGCAAGTGGTTTTGGTACTGGTGTATTTTTGGGTCTGGCTGCAACGTGAGCAGGAGATGGTGTGCTGTCCCCATTAACAGCTTCTATACAGAACGTATTCTGTACTACAGAGTTGGAAGGTACTTGATTGTCTATCCCATTAGAAATGTCACAAGCAGATCTTGGTAAAAATAAAATATCATTTTAGGTTACTACAATCAACATGTTCAACAGTTATGCAATGAAACCAAATCTTACACTAAATCATGCTAAAAACAACAAATAAGGAAATAAAAGTAAGTTCACAACAGTTTATAGGACAATGCTTGCAGCCGAGATAACAGTCAAGTGGAAGACCAAAAGAATTAAGGCAAATTTTGGTTTTGAGAATTTCAGATACTTATCTAAGACTTTCATTTTCCACTTCATTTTTTATTTGCAATGACACATTAGAACTGGGTTGGGCAGACTGATGCATTTGCCACATCTTCCAAAACTGCCTTAGGGACCCTCCCAAAGCATAGCTATGAGCAGGAAAATTCTTTCTCTCATTAAGCAAGTGGAATAATTGGTTTTGTTTGTAATATTTCCAAAAATTATTCTAGTCATAACATTAAGAAAGTAACAAAACTGCCCCTCAGTAAAAGGAAAACAAGATGAGCTTTTCTATGCATAGGCAGGAAGGGATATTGTGAGGACAGATACACACAGGAAGCTCTGTGTTTATAAGGCCACACATAAATAAATGTAGTGTAAGGGTTTGCCAATGGAAAGCCTTGTTCAATTACACCGCTTTTACTTAAATCCATCCCAAAATGCTTAAAGCCACCCACTAGAGATACATATTGTGAAAATTACATTTAATGCCAACTGCCCATCTTCTCAAAGAGTCGAGGCTAAAAATTAAAGAGAAGTTAAACAGATGACAAAAAATGTCAGAATTGTTAGTAGCCTCATTTCACAGAGTGGGAAAGGAAGAAGTAGCATTTCTACGTTACCTTACCCAACTCCAAAGGAGTAATATAAACACAGAATTAAAAGCATTATCTCATTTCAACTCTAGATTACAAATCCAATTTGCTTGCTAAAGACATGCACAGAAGCTACCTTAGAACTTTCCTTCACATCTTAATTTTAAAATTGTAAAGCAAAATTGCTGAATAGTTGTATAAAAAACTGCTGTAATCAAAACAGCAATATCAAGAGCAAGATCCCAGTAAAAGCCACACTTCCAGCAAAAATAGCTGCATGAAAACAAATGATTGTCACTCCTCTTTCAAAAGAACAGGCAGATGTGCATCACATCACTTCTAACAATCCTAGACTTTTCTGATGCGAAAACTATCCTCACTCCCTCATACTGGGCATCCATGGAGGAACAGAGACAAACCTCCACATATTCAAAGAAAGAATCAAGTGAAGCGTACAAGGACAAATGTGTCCCTGTCACTCGAACTCAGAGCAACTGTATGTTTTTTTACTCCATCGTTTAAGAATGTAAATGGAAACGGCCTCACCATAAGGTAACTGAGCAGGCCAGGAACATTAAACTGATCTGAATAGTGACCTATTTCACTCACTAGGGGTGAGAAGGCAAATAATCTACTCATACTTCTCTCCAAGCAGCCCTTGAGCTGGTATCAAGATAGAGAAGCCAAGCATGAAGCTCTAAATAGATCCCAAAGTCCTTTTCATGCCACTTTAGCTTGAAGCAGGCAAATCCTTTGCCTCAGCGTTCTGAACACTGCTTCCTAAACTCAATACAAGTCTCTTAAATCCCTGACTATGATTTGAAAAAGGAACTGGGTGAGGGGGAAGCAATTTAGGCTTTTTTTTTCTTCTTCCTTCCGCACATTGCAACAAGTCGGTAGATGTGAATAGAAATGGTTCTCAAACCACAGAAGAGAACAAATGGAGTAAGTGCACAAAACCACTGAATAACGTTATCCTAATCTCTGCTGCAGCATTTAGTAGACTTCCAATCAGCTGAATTTTTATGTTCAGAAGTCTACACATCCAAGAAGCAACGGCAAAGCAGAGAGCACACTCTATCAGCAGAATAGAGTTGTAAATTTAATTCTTCTCAAGTTAAACTATGTAATTGCCATAAAATTAATGTCTCTGAAACCTGTAACATAAATTTTAATTGCCAAGCCCTAAATTATTGCCTTCGAAAAAATGTTTAGAAAACCCAAACCACAAATAACCCACACATTTCAACTGATAAATCTATTAATATGCTTCATACAGTGTAAACAAAAATAGATTCAAACCTGGATGTACTTCTTGCTGAAGGATCTCTGCTTTCATGCACCGCCTCGCCATTTTGCTGAACTTCTACTGAACAGTAAGAAATAAATTCAACAAAAATATTATATCTGTTTGAAATCTTTATCAAAATATTACCATCTGACTTAATTATTTTAACTTACTGGTTGCTGGTGAACTGAGATTTGTAAGAGATTCTTGTTCAACAACCAAACCATCTAGCACAACTGTCAGTTCACCTGTTTGCACCATGCCACTCTTGTTTTCCAAAGAGAGTTTCAACTGTTCTTTCACCTTCTCTACTAAAAGTGGAGTTAGGGAGGGTAGAGGGAGAGAAGGAGAGAAGGTATAAAGGAAATATTAGAATTTAAACAACATTAGAAGAGACAACACAAAAATGTGATACCTGTATTTAGTTGTACAAAACTGATTATTAGAAATACTCAGATGATTCAAATCAATGTAGAAATCACTAAGGTAAAAGCAGTTTGTTGTAAGAAATAAATTGGCCATTTACACAGTATATCCTATAGGTACTGTCTAGGATCCACATGGTTCAGAGCTTTGTTGATAATTATTTCCCAGGTTTGCTGTTTCCACTAAGCCCTTTTGAAATTGTGCACTACCTACACAACACGAGAAAGCTTATAGTCAAACTACAAGTGAACTACAAGTCCACATATTACAAGTCACAGGGAACCGCATTCTACAACCAGACCATATGTTCATTTCCAATGCCATCTAAGAGACCACTGGAAAGAACATCACTTTGAGGAAGAAGTAAATGCAAAGACTGCATACAGTCTTTCCTCATTTCTTAGAATTATTTTTTCAAATTCTTACTAGCATTTTCATAGATCCCAACTCAGAGGATACTTCAAGTAACCAAAACTTAAATCAGAAACTATTTTTATCAAAAGAAATCTTGAAATAATTGAGATATTAAAAAATAAGTGTGTGGTGCAGTAAAAGATTTCAGTACGACTGACAACTCATGCACACATTTGTAGAGACATACGTAATCCAGAGGTATAACATGCTGTGGATGCTGTGTGATTCTCTCTAAACCAAATATCACTAGCATGGCAGTTAAAACTACATGTCAAAACATCCAAACACAGACGGCTATGAGCTCACATTAATCAGGTTAAAATGCTTAAGACCTTTTAGTATCTGTGGTCTTAGATTAAAAGATTAATTTTCCAAGTTATGCCACCATATTTCCCTCCACATGATAGCATTCCAAGCTCACTGTGCACTTCGACGCATTAAGCTAGCATTTTCTTATTTTTTTAATTCTCAACATATATCATAAACAAACAATAAACATTGGGGGAAGGCTTCCATAAGCTATTGCCAGATATCCCCAAGGCGTTACCTTAAAGAGCAGGTTCAACAGTGTAGTTGGGCAGCAGTTACTAGCAGACACTCACTGTTACAGTGCAATGGATTTCAAAATATTTTAAATTGCTGGAGCAAGTACAAAGCTCTCAAACCCACAAAATTATTGATTAAGCAATCTGCATTTTGGAAAATGGCACTACCTTAAAGAGGAGAAAGAACAGACTGACCTACCACAGAGTTGCTAAATTAGCTTATTTTAAAAACCACCATTTCTGCAAAGGGCAATTGGTTTAGCCTCTGCTATTTTAACAGGTTATCTCCCCAGGCCAGAGCCCAAGAGCTGGCAGAAGTCCACCAGAGCTGGCAAGAAAGCTGGGAGGGGCGTAGGCAGCAATTCAGTACTCAGCAGCAGAAAGTTACAGCACTAATTCTAAAGTTTCTGCATTTTGAGGACTTCCCCTTTCCATGTTCTTCAGTAAAAAGCATTTCAATTGCTGCATTTTCGATCAGATATCAATAACTGAATGACTGAAGGATACCAATCAGATTCTTTTACCACTGAATTACCAGAAAACCCGGTGTGTGTCAAACCACTGATCTGCCCAAATCAGAAACACTGCATATAAATAAATTACTTTTGGTCCAATGTACAGCTAATTCAATCAACCGTTCCCTGAAAGAATTTGCCAAGTTTTTTGACCCTACATCCTCTGGATCTACAGCAGTAAAATATTAATTATTTCATCAGAAATAGTTGAAATATTAATAATTTTTCAGCTATTATTATTACAACCCAGTTTCTTCTGATACCTTTTTATTAACTTAAAAAAAAAAACACAAAAAAAAAAAACAGAAAAAGGTAATTTTTCTGCTTAACTGTGGAATCTTGGGCAGAATCTTTATTGCTGAACAAAATCCA
Source organism: Apaloderma vittatum (assembly GCF_000703405.1). NCBI lineage: Eukaryota > Metazoa > Chordata > Aves > Trogoniformes > Trogonidae > Apaloderma > Apaloderma vittatum. The sequence goes on from NW_009714385.1 coordinate 5,477, forward strand.
CTTGATTTTGGCTCTCCTTTACTCTCACCTCCTTAAACAGAACTCTCAGGTTTGTATGCCTAAATTTTGAGAAAACTGGAGAATGCTTTAGCTGGAATTCTACTGCCACTCAGGGGTGGAATTTAAAGTGTGGATTCACCACCTTCTTGTACTAAGTAAAAAAAAAATAAATTGAGAAAGTAAATTAGATAAAGAAGACCTGTTCTAATTCTGTTAAGGCAAAATTAGAAGCTTCACAGAACCCAATAATCTTTAGTGTACTGTGAGGAAGTTCTCAATTGCTTCATGAATCAGCGGTTTCTATTGCTCTCTGTGCAGCTAAATTATGTGGGGAAAATATCCAGCTTTCCTATTAGTGATTCCAGGAAGGAAAACATGAAAAATTACATAGATGGCTTTTCTGAAAGTTCAGACTTTTTTTTTTTTAACAAAGTCTAAAACAGATCTTCCAGCAAATTAGTTACTAGTCTGCCATAAAACATTGTATTTAATCACTTCTGCTTTTACTTCATTTGCAGTAACTCATACTCTAATAATGTTAGTTTCAAAATTATTATATCCCATTGTTATATTTAAGTTGTTCTCAAAAGCACAGACATCTCCAGAAGAGACAAGTAAAGACATCAGCTGAAAGTCAGTTGTAATTACACGTTTAGTTAGTAGGCTCCTTGCCAGTTTGATATATAGATTAGTAAAAATAATTCTACTTTACTCAAAATATCCTTCATGATAACTTACATTTTCTATTGTGTATTTCCAAAGCTTGTCTCAAGTCTACAGTGGCTCTTCCTAATAAAGCATCTGCTTTTAAAGTGTGATGGCTCCACACTCTAAATTCCAGCGTAGTCTGTGGAGTCACATTCCTGCATATAAAATACATTTTTTAAAAAAATATATACAGATTTTAAAGTATTTGTTCTTGTTATTAGGATTTAAACTTAATTCACCTTCTCATATTTATTGTATTTCTTGATACTAATTAACTGAAATAAGGTTTTGTACTGGAAGGGGAAAGTTTTAGCTAAGAACTGTAAGCACGATGATATTGATACTTAAAATCAAACTTAAGTGCATTACTACAATAGCATAAGGAATTTGAGGAGTATCAGAATAATCTATGCTAAACTCAAATCTCGGTTATATAAAACATATCTTTATTTATGAAAGACATATTTTCTCTATTCCTCGTTAGTCCAGAATTCTAACTAAAAACTCATATTATTAAATATGGAGAAAAAGGTGGTAACTACATTTGTCACTATAAGCAAAAATATTAAATAGTTAATAAAAAGGAAAAAGCAACCAATCAGTTACATGTAAGCAGGAAGAAACCACTTCATAGGCGTCAGCTTGCCATGAAAGTGTTGATAAAATATTATTTGTGAGTCCACAAATATATATAAAACCATAATGCATACTCACAGAAATCAGAGGGGGGAAATCAAATGATGAAGCTAAAGTAAAAATTGGAGGGAAGCAGAAAGGTAAAGGACCCAATTACAGTAATATTATGATAACCTCTGGCAGTGATCTCTCCCCTGCTCAAGAAGAAGCGCAGGGAGCTATGCTAGGCCCTGCAGAGTAAGTTTTGTAGTACAGGGTCTCGTACTGCAAGAGTGCTCCTGGCTGTGAACGATGGAGTAGAATCCCTGCACAGCAAAAGGTCAAAGGCCACATATTCATCAGTTCTGGCTACAGAAAGTTACATCAGCACTGATGAAAACAATGTTAAAAACAACCCCACCCTTCCAGCAACCGGCCTAGCTTTAGAGTCCTTTGAACGTGTCGGACAACACGGATCAAGTTTGCTGAAAGCCATGAGCAAACATATTTTTATATTTTGAATAGACTGCCTTGTAATGGATGTCTTCCTAAAAGACCAGCTCAACAAAGTAAAGAAAACAAAAAACCCCACACCTTCATACAGGAAACATTGCTGGTGCTCATGCAGGCCCACAAAACTAAGGCAATTTGGAAAGCCAGAGAGTTCACTTATCCTCAGATGGTCTGGGCAACCGAAGCAATACCATTCCAATATCTGGAGGAACAGGGCGCCAGGATACCTTTTAGGTATGTGTGTGTATATATATATATAAGGGCAGCGCAAGCCTCTAAGTAAGTAACACTATTGCTGGAATTAGTCTGCTTGCCTCTTCTGTGAATGCCAAACCACCTCATTTCTATCACCTCACCTGCCAAATCAAACCTGTCTCCCCAGTAGAAACTCTGCTCTCTGGGAACACACTAAGGCCTCTCAACTTGTGCTAGTAACAATTCTTGGAAATCACTGCCAGGTATAAGACCGCATTATTCTCTTTTGCAACACTGCAAAGCGCTAATAAGCTCTACTAAACCTGAAATACTGAGAGAGGTGGGCACAGGAATACCCTCCTTGCTTCAGCCCAGCTCTCTAGTTAGGAAGTGTGTGTTCCCAAGCAAACAGTTCCCCCCAAAGCTAGGTATGCTGTGCCACTCCCCACTCTCCAGCACTGTTAGTTGCAGAACTTGGCAATGGTTCCTACTACTAACAATGCTGGCTATCGCACGAAGACAGGCCAGCTGCCGTAAAACGCACTGGCCCAAGCTCAAGGCCACCTGAGAGCAGCTGTACTGTTTCCAGACCCAAACCTGAAGCTGTACAACCTTGACTATATAACAACACGTTCCACTTGATTGCATCATGCAAAATAGCCTATTCTTCAAAGTCTTATTCAGGTATATCTATGCCTATGGCACAGTTAAACCAAATAAAGCCACAAAAAGACCAAAAAGGTCAGATATTAGGTTAAGTTGCAACGTTACTTTGCACTAAACTGGTTCTCTACATGCATCTCTTCATTAGGAAATTTAAATGAAAAAGTGACATTCCTCAACTTCTACTTATCCAGCTGAGATTTATTTTTTTCCTTTTAAGGTTGAGAATGACATAGTTACAACCACTAGTGCCTTCTAGAGAGGAATCTCTAAGTAATATTAATGATGGAGGTAGTCTGTCTGTCTGTAATGCGAATGCCAAATCTGAAGGAATTTCCAGAAAATCATTCTGTAAACTTGAATGATCCACAGTGGTAAGAAATATCAAGAGTATACAATGTATTGCAACTGCATGCAAGGAACACTCCCTGTTCAGAAAATATTCTTAAACCGTTCTAAGAATTGAGGAAAAAAATAATTTCAAATAAATATCATCTTATGTCTACATTTAGTCATCAAAAGCCAGCAAAAACTATGTAGGCAGCCAAGCTTAGTAAATATTTGCCTGCAACGTCGGCCTAATAAATAGTATTAAACAACCAAAAAATCTACTTACACTGTCAGCTGTTCATCCCATTTTGGATTTGAAGAACTACTTGATTTTGCTGTTTTCTTAATTTCTCCATCTGCAGTTAATTCCGTGTAAAAAGTTGTTCCAAACCAATTTTTTTTCCGTTTCAGTTTGGCACTAGAAACTAATAAAATACAGTGCTTTATCTATAACAGCACCCTGTTCCCAAGAAATAGAAAATGTACTGCCTACACAATGTATGAAACACAGTACAGCAAAGTTATTTCTCACCTCTTCTGCTGAACACAAAGAGGTCGATGCTAAAATGGTAGCTTTTATTTAATAAAACCTACTTTGTCAGATAGTTCAAACCAAGTGTGACATATTCTCTTCGCCACTCACTGGTCTGGGTCGAAGAGACAGTACAATTACTTTTCTGTACGGTATTTGCTAATTCAAGAATAAGTGGAAGTTAACAAAACTGTCTGAAAGGGGGACAAAAAAAGGTCTGACATGTATTTCTAGATTACAGTACTCTGAGATGTACATACTAGTAACTTGAAAGTTGGTGGGATGTAACTGTCCAAGATTCTAAAGGCATTAGCCACAGATTTTTACTTCATTTCAAGGGAAGCGTGCACAGCTAACTCCCTCACATTTGATAAGCCCAGCCTAAGCCATGTGTCATAAAAGGAAAATGCAGCCTCGATAGCAATGAAAGATTAAATGCAGAAGACTAAAAACATAATTCCACACACGAGTCATATGCTTTCATCTGAAATTATTATAAAGGTTGTTAATGCTTAACAATTTATTTATTCTGTATTTTTTCCTCCATACTTAGCAAATAATGTAGTTGCTTTTAGAAAGCAAAAATACAGGTATATTATTACTATAATATTCAAGCTTGTTTTCTTTCTCCTCTTTTGTCCAATGTTGTTTTAAAGTCATTGAATTTTGAGTCTCCAAACATGAAAGGAGACCATTATCATTTTTTGATTAGGACTTCTTTTAAAAACATTACAACTAAGCAACAAATATTGGCAAAAGACTTCAAAACGAACTAACAAGACACCTTGCCAAGTATATTTGAAAAAGTACCAAAAGAAAAACTTGTCAGCAACATGCTGTAACTGTCAAAACTCAAGTCACCACACCATATGAATTCTCTAGTCTACAAAATGAGTATATGCTACTTTGTGCCTTTATAAAAGTGTGGTTTATGTACAGTTCCTGAAATTTAAGTCTAGATTCTACAGCAGCATAAACTAATCAGAGCATAAACCAGTGTATGTCACTCCTGTCTCCCACTTCCTTCTCTGTACTGCCACTGGCATTCCTCTGATCTTGCAGTAAAGACTACAGAGAAAACTAAACCTTCAGAAAACTAATCCTAAAAATTGTACAGATTTCTTCCCACTTTGATCCTTAAACCAGATCTCTTGAAGTCAAGAGGGAAAAACACAAGACTACTTAGGTAAGGAGCAGCACACTACAACATAACAAAATGATCAATTCTGCATACACAGAACTGAAATTACAGGTCATCTGTGTAACTCAGGTTTTCTAATTATAAATATTCAACCTACAGGTGGCTCCATCTATGTGATAAGTTATTGCCAGTTTTGATGATTCATCACATTATCAAATTATATGATTCTTACACAAGGTTCATCAGTTTTAAGGTTCCTCTCATATAATTTGATAAAATAGTTATTTTGGGGACTCCCAACAAGGTATTTTTTCTCACATCATGCTGGATGTTCCAAAGATGACCAGGTTATCTATCTCTTGAGATGCAGCTTTTTTTAAGACTTGGTATCTTACTCATGTTTTTTCCAAATTTTATTCAAGATAGCCTTAATATATCCTTGGTCGTGCACTCATTCTTATTTCAGAGTTCCCAGATTTCCCAGGATCTCTGGAAAGTTCAAGTTATTTATCAACTGTAAAATAATACATATATACATACACGTATGTGTTTATATATTTATGCACAGTATCTAACTAGTTGCTGCTAATGTTTTCACTTCTGATTATTGCAACACTGTCACAATTACCTATCGAACTTGACCACCTGGATGCATTTTGCTTATCTTCGGACTACAACAAGCCTTTGCTCTGCTCTGACATCCCACAGAGAGAGCAGCTAAGACCGATATTGACTGTCATGCCCTTGGCCAGTTCTCATCTGTGAATGGTAAAATGTGTAACCTACTGGGCCTGTTTGACATCAAGTGAAAAAATTGTGCTCAACACAATCAGAAATTTCCAGAATTACTTGTAGCCCCACTCCATCTCCCTCCTAAAAGATACGGGGATGGCTGAATTCTGCCTGTTAAACTGTGAAAACCAGCACAGCAAAAGCAAAAAAGTAAACACTCACAAAATGCAACACTGTAAATTGCAATGTGATAGAAGGAAAAACATTTTTGCAGTGATGTTGTTTATCACCAGAACAAGCTGCCCAGGAAAGCTGGTAGACTACAGCCTTCGAGATAATGAAAATTAAACTGGACAACAGCCTGAGCAACATGATTCAGCTTCAGAGGTAGCCCTGCTTTCAGTATTAGACTAGGAAGTCCCCAAAGGTCCCTTCCTATCTAAATTATTTTATAAGGCTGTGTAATCCAACCTGCTGCCCTAAGAATAACACATAACACTGATATTCTCAACAGATATTTACCTGATATAAAATCAAAGACTCTAATCTTCTGAAGGGCTAGTAGATTTTGTGATCTGCTCCAGTTCTTCTCAGGCTTCACTATAACGCTGCACCCATTTTCAGCTTGGGGGTCACTACAACCACCTTTTTTATAGGATTTCAATAATATGTGTTCTCTCTACAGAGTTTGTGCCATTAAATATTTGTTCCCAAGCAAAATTCTTTACATTTGTCACTACTGTTGCGCGGAATCTCTTTTTTTTTTTCTAATTTGAAAATACTATTAAGCACTGTCATCCAACTCACTGTATAACCTCTACCTAGTTTTAATTCATCTGCAAATATTACAGCCATATTCTTAACTGTAACATTCAAGTTGTTCATTAAAATATTAACTATATTGATCTATTTTTTTACACTCATTTCAAAGATTGCTTTTTTAAAATACGCATGTTTTCCTGTAAAAACTACCATGATACAAATCACTACTTGCCTGTTACTTGCATTTGTAATCTTCCATTATGGTTGTTACTTGCATCAGATCTTGGTGAGGCTGTGGCCATGTCAGAGGTGAGGCTTTAGCCTAAAATAAAAAAGCACAGAGGTAGCTTGTTAAACAGTACCTATCTTTGCATATTAGCTACAGCTCTTACATAAAAAACTAATCAGCAAGTTACCAAGTGTTACTTAGGTATGGCAGAAAGCATTATTTCATAACACCAGTTAAAAAAAAACAATTACTTTGGAAATTTTCTTACGTTACCTTTGAGGATGCCAAGACACTTCAGCAATGCATACATTTGCACTGTTTAGAACAACTGTGCAAGGCAAGAAAAAAAAAATTCAGCTGTGATAGATCAGTATTCCTACCGACAGAAACTACACTCGTGGTCTGATTTCAGCCGAGCACCAAAAACTGCAAACGAACAAAACATCTGAAACATTTACAGCCTTTTAAATCAAGTCAGCCCCAGAACAATACCTGAAAGCAGTAATGCAACAGACAAGAAACATTTGAATTCTACCCCTAGATTTGCAATCAGCTTTCCATACCACTGTTCTCTACCCACAACTCACTCACTTCCCTCATGGAGACAGCAAGCACTTCACAAGGACCACCCCATCTTAGCATCCGGCAACCAAAATAGTGCAGCTAAGATCAGAGCTGCACTATCCCAGACATCATCCCTGTTCACCTAAATTACTACACCTGAAACAAAGCCAGAAGTAAAACATCCTCTGTTTCTGTCAGACAACTATTTAACATGAGAAAAGAACAGGTACTCTTAAAAGACACTTTCCGCTATCTCAATGAGCTTCCATATATTTATTTCTGTGAATATTAATTGGTATCAATAATAATATGAGGACAGTTGTCAAAAACCTTTTTGATCATGCACTTCTAACACCAAACTTCTAACACACGATACTCATTTTTCATTCCCATCCACAAATCATACAAGGGTTTTTCTTGAAATCTGTCCAGTAAATTTCCATCTCTCCAGAAACCAATCAGTTGATACTGCAAGCTAATGGAAGGTGTTAGATTTTTGTATTTTTAATAAATGGGCTCAAAACCCAGCTCTTCACTGGGAAGACTTTTAACAGGTGGGGAAATTCTGTTTCCAAGTTTAACTGTACAGATACAAGAGTTTTTACAGATGACACACATCTTTTCTGGCAACAAATTCACATGGTGATGAAAACAAGATTATTTGGAAATGTTTCCAAAATGCTTTCTCCATACCACAAGCTTCTTTCAAAAACAGTCACTTTCTTGATTATCGTTAAAATGTCACCTTCACCTTAAAGGTACACATTAAAGTGTGTTTATTTTTAAAAAAATATCTGTTAGCATACTGCTGACAGTCACTTGTCATCACAAGACAGGTCAGCAAGTTCCAAACATCCATCTTTTTGAGAAAGAAAAATGTGTAATTCATCTTGAAATTTTATAACTCTTTTAAGCACTTTGCCCTGATAACGATCTGCATGGTACAACAGATTTTCCTGGTCACTCCCCATGTCATCACAAACTATTATAAAGATATTACTATTTAAAGGTTTTATTTTCATACAATTAACCACACTGATGATATCCTGCAGCAGTTTGTGCGCTTCTGGCGCCAATTTATCATAGCAGCATAGAAGAGTTTTGATTGGAAGAGACCTTCAAAGATCATCAAGTCCAACCTTTGTCCCAGCCCTATCAACACCACTAAACCATGTCCCTCAGCACAACATCTACTCGTCTCTTTAACATCTCCAGGGACAGTGACTCAACCACCTCCCTGGGCAGCCTGTTCCAATGCCTGACAACCCTTTCAGTACAGAAATTCTTCCTAATATCCAACCTGAACCTCCCCTGGCGGAACTTAAGGCCATGTCCCCTTGTACTATCACCTGCTACTAGGGAGAACAGACCAAACATCCACCTCGCTACAACCTCCTTTCAGGTAGTTGTAGAGAGCAGTAAGGTCTCCTCTCAGTCTTGTATTCACCTATGAACAATGCAGTGAATGAAATTCCACATGTGGTAATCTCACCTCAGAATCCTTTTTCCTTCAGTCAAAGTAGCCAATCCATCAGTGGTTACATTTGCACACTTGTTTTTTTAAAGGAAAAAAAAAAAAAAGTTGTTACTGAAGAAGTCATTTACCATTAAGAATGTATCCTCTCTAGTGCATCTTTCTGTAGTGACTTGGTTCTTGGTGTATTTCATTATCAACACAGCTTATGGTAGTTGCTAGATTCTATGCAACATTACAAACATCTATACTTTCATCCAAGTGTATAGCAAGCCTCCCACACTGTGTATTTTTTTTCTAATATTTGGTTCTTCAAATCTTTGGCAATGTTTTCCAGACATCTTCCAACAGTATCTGCTGACAAAGGATAACAGATCCTTTGTCAAACAAACACTTTAGTTTGTCAGCATGTATTGTTTTCCATGTATTATTTCAAGTATTTTACTGCAGCAGGATGATCAAGTGTTTTCCTAACAGTATGTGGCTTTTGAAAAACCTCAAAAGAGGCTTCTAAAGATCTAATGCTAAGTTTAGCAATATGTTATAAAGTACTGGACTGAGTATCACATGACATTAAACATCATAGATGTTTGTCCTTATGTTCTGGATGTCTAGTTTTTAAATGCCTTGCTAACTGTGATGGCTTCATACAATCATAATCTCAAGGTACAATATTCTCTTAGGGTATGGTTCATCATGGACTATAGTGGATGTATTTTAAATAGCCTTCCTTGATAAACCTAAACTTTTTTTGCCCAACATCTTGTCAGATCTAATTGCCATCATTTGTACCTCATAACACAGCTGATCAGAAACCTCATACTAGGAGTAGGAGAAGTGTCAGCTCTGCCACGTTCTCACTGTTCACATGTGCTCACGTTATTAGTATCACCTTCAGTCCATGGTCCCTTTGCAGGAATATTTTAAGCCACTTGCCCTTTTTGTATGGTATAGTTCAGTTAAAACTAGGTAATGTAATCCATAAACCCACCTAACCAGGCAAACATAAACTGCACATGCTGCAATTACACTGAAAGCAAATGAACGAGTAAAGGTGCTACTCTGACCCTTTCACACTGTGGAGTACTAAATCCGACCTCAGGACACCTTGTGCACCAGACATGACACAGCATCATCTGACCTGCGGACCCAGCAAAGGTGACAGTGTCAATATATACATAAATAGACCTTAATTTCTTTCTTTTTTTTCAGATAAGTCCTCATATTTAATTCCCGCACCTCAGTGGATGGTCATGTGCACCCGATTTAGAGGCCACCGAGATGGAAAACAATCAAAGGACCAGCACATGCAATCAATTCTAATGCAATCAATTCATTCCATCAATTCTAATCTACGGTAAATTCTTCACAAGAAACCAAGGCCTGCAATCTAGTTCTAATCATACATTAAAAAAAACTCCTTAATTTAGGCATACTTTTGTAACTGCCAAATTACAACTTTTTTTTTTTTCTCCTACTGTTCTGCCTGCATAGATCTAAAATGCTAGGAGGGCTTCTGAGGGTGATTATTTGGTTGTTTTGTTGGGTTTTGTGTTGGTTTTTTTTTAACTCTACTGCTAGCATGCACAAAATAAAATAAAGAAACAAAGAAACTGTGTCAAAGTTCTCAGACAGTTCATTGTCTAATCTACTCAGACTTCAGGTTTCAGGTGCTGATTTATCTTCAAGGTACACCACCTGCTGTAACCTGAGGCTCGGGCTCTGCTTACTACTACGACACTAACTGCATTTGTCCTGGCAACAAGAAGTGAGAAAAGAAGTAAAAACATTTAGCTTTGCGTCTTTCTCCTTGAAGGAAAAAAAATGACCATGATGCCTGAGATAACAGCAAAAGCAAAATAACAGTACTTTTGGATCTAATTTGCAAGAAAGCCTGCATGAGAAATAAAAACAGGCGCTGAATTGTTCATTTTTAAATGAACAATTTTTAAAAGCTTTATTTCAAATGATGCAAGCCTAATAATGGGCAAGGCTGTCCTACGGGCACTGTTTACTGCTTTCCTGCAACATACATACAATTCTTTTACCTCAGCCTTAAATCCCTTTGCCTTGTTCCTCAAAATAAATGCCCAGTTTTGCTACTGAACACGTTGATTAAGGGTTAAAATATCTGAGGTTATTTCTACATTATCTTAAAAAGAGGGCTGCATACTGCAATGTAAAAGATACCATCCCTGCAGTTACAATCTTTCTAAAAAATCAAAGGTTTAATTCTAAGAGGGCCAGTCACTGCACATTCCCAAATATGAGCTTGCTGCACCTCTTCATTCAAGTTCTAAGTTAAACTCATTGGTTTAAAGATGTGAAGCTTTATTCTCAGAACTGTTTCATCGACACACACAATGCCCCTCCCCCGACCCCCTCCTCAAAAAAAAAAAAATTACTGGACACCAAAAATTAATTAAGAAGGAGTCCTGAGAACCATGCAAGATCATAGTTATCACAACACTTCTGTCTAAACTCTTCATACATTAAGTGTTATATCAACTGGAAGAAAACAACTTCTTTATTAGCCCCTGTAACAGATATTACCCAAAAGATTTTATCCAACTAACTACCAATCAATTAGGATAATATAAGACCCTAGCAAAACCAGAGAATGGCTGACATAATAGTCTATTAAAAAAAAAAAAAAAAGGATCATTTCCTAATTCATGTGAATCAGCAGCTTCATGGAAGACAGTCTAGTTAACAGTAAGAGAATTTACAAATTTATACTTCTATGAAGAATTTTCTCCAAATCTCAAATGCTATTAAAATATCCGGAAAAAAAAGAGAAAACTACATTAGTGGATAATTCATTATTTTATTTAATTTGTGGAATTTAATCAGACACATTTAAATGATATACCCATTTTGCAACAAATGCACCTGGTTGAGACTTCCTATTGTGCTATATTGAAACAAATCACGGTATTTCTGACGAAGCTGAAAGTTAAAAAGTACCACTAGAGCAGCAAACATTTATAAATTGACTGATGCTTTGATTTAGTAATTGAGGATATTTTTCTTGAAGAATCATGAAACTCAGATATAGAAGAGTACAATAAAAAACAGAGGTCATTTCCAACTCATATGATACCACAAGAGTCAAGCTAGGAGTAAAACAAAACAGAATACACCAAGTATAAGACAGCAGGGGCCTAATTACCTGTGAAATCATTTCACAACAGATGGAAAATATTGAAGGGAGAAGGACAGGGTGGGGGAAAAAAAAACAAACGAACCGGAACTCTAAAAGCTATGGCTATTTAATGTAATAGTTTTACAGAAATTCATGGAAAAATAACAATACTGACATAAGTTACTTCTTGTTTCAAAGTATAAATGCTAACACCAGTCCTACACATAAGAAATCTTAAAACAAAATAAACAAAAAACTGATTAGGTTCAGATTAACAAACTATCTAATGACAGGATCATGCTTTTATCAGCATTATTTAGTGCTAGATTACCTGAAGCTACCACAATACTGTCACAATTCTATTAGCAGCACACTTCAGACATTCCCTTCCTGTTCTCCTCCCTCCACATACACTTCTGTTTTCAAGATGAGATGATGTCACTGGCAACGACCTCCTCGTTCTTTCAGTGGAAAAAGAGGGCTTGGAGGCAGGACTAGAAATGTGGATTACTTCCTACTTTCCCCAACACAGTGGAACAACTGTCTTTTTCGTGTAAGATGCTCTTCACAGCTCCTTTGCTGCTCTAAACTGAAAGCTCCACCATGGTTGAAGTCTTCCAAAAGCATCCCTCCTTACCACACCCCATACTCCAGAAGATCAGAACAGCTACAGTACACAGAGATTCTGAGCCCTAGAGCCTTCTGAAATCACTGGTCACTTGTCCAAAACCTTTAGCAGTGCTGCAATAAATGACCTCTTTACGTTACCAGAAAAGCCAGCACCATAAAAGCACACAACAAAACCAAAAATAGGTGTTTTTAAGTGGCAGTAACAGCAGAGAGAGAAAAATTAAGAGAAAGTATAGTACCTGTAACTGGAAGCTTTGGTCAGTTCCCAGAGCTATGATGTCACCTGTATTAGTGACACTTGGCAGAATGAGTTCCATGAGTGGAGTGCTGGGATGGAGGGACTACGGGCTGCCCAGTAGGGCAGGTGAGGCGGAACAGTTGTGCTGTATGTAAGTGAGGGGTTTGATTGTACAGCCCTTACAATTAGCGATGATGTGCTTGAGAACCTCTGGGTGAGGACTAGCAGAGTGGAGAACAAAGCGGATGTTGTAGTGGGTGTCATCTACAGATACCCCAGCTAGAATGTAAGCACTGATGAGTTATTCAATGGATAGTTGGGAGAAATCTCGATATGTGGCCCTTGTCCTAACAGGAGATTTCAACATCCCAAATATCAATCAAGAATACCATGCTGCTGCGACATGCAGTCTAGCATATTCTTGAAGTTTGTGGAAGACAAACTCAGTGAGCCAGGAAAGATGCCCTCCTGGACTTGCTGTTTGTGAGTGGAGAAGGACTCATGGAGGATGTGGTGGTAGGTGCCCATTTGGCCACAATGATCACAGAATGTTACTCCAATTTACAAGAAGGGCATGAGGGAAGACGCAGGAAACTGCAGACCCATTAAGTCTAACCTCAGTTCCTGGAAAAATTAGGGAGAAGATCACACTAGGTACTACCAAAAGGCATTAAAAGAATAATGCAATCATCAGGCACAGTCAACATAGGTTGACAAAGGGAAAGTCCTGTTTAACTAACTTGATATCCTTCAATAATAAGGTCACCCACCTCATGGATGAAGAAAAGGCAATGGATATAGTTTTTCTAGATTTTAAGTAAGGCTTTTGATACTGTCCCTCACAGCATCCTCCTGGACAAGTTGTCCACCAGTGAGACAAGCAGGTTCATGGCACATCATAGGTTGTAGTGACTGGGACTACATCTGGTTGGCAACCAACCACCAGCAATGGTCCTCAGGACTCAGTTCTACAGCCAGTTCTGCTCAATATTTTTATCAATGATCTGAATGCTGGAGTTGAATTCATTAGCAGGTTTGTTGACTGAGAAGTGGAGTGGGAAGCACTTCTCTCTTCTACCTGGGATCCAGTGATGGAACATGTGGGAATAGTTCACTGTTGTGTCAGGGAAGGTTCAGACTCAACATTAAGAAGCATTTCTTTATCAAGAGAGTGGTCGAACACTGGGATAGGCATCCTAGAGAGCTGGTCAATGCCCCAATCCTGATGGTGTTTAAGAGGCATTTGGAAAATGCCCTTAGCAATACAGTTGGACTAGATGACCACTGTAGGTCGCTTCCAATTGAAAAGTTCAATAATATTCTACTACTGCACACTGACAGCTTGGGGCCATGACCACTTACTTCCCTAGGGACCTTGTTCTATTGCTTGAACACCCTTTTAGGGAAGAATTTTTTCTTGATATCCAATCTGGACTTTCTCTGACACAGTTTTAAACCATTCCCTCACATCCTATCACTGGACATCAGAAGGAAATCAGCACCTCCTTCTCCACTTCCCCCTCATGAGGAAGTTGTAGATAGCAATGACGTCATGTCCTCAGTCTGCTCTAAGCTGAACAAACCAAATATCCTTAGCTGCTCCTCGTAAATCATGCCCTCTAGTCCTTTCACCATCTTTGTTGCCCTCCTTTGAATAAATTCTAGTATTCTCCACACACTGGGTCCAATACAAACAATTCTCTATCTATCTTTAAGTCAATGTACATGCAGTTCCCAGAACTCCACAAATCTTCATCCACTTATATTGGTGTGAAGAGCAAGCTATACAAAAAATATTTTATTTTCTGTATTTTTTCAAGCACATTCCCTGACCATCGCATCAAATGCTGCAATATTGATCCATACATTATCTACAACACATTGCTAGCCTCATATAATGGTCTAAGAAAATATATAGTAGAATTACAGAGCTTTACAAAAAACATTTTTCGAGTGTTATGTACAGGAGGTCCAAACAAATAACAGACTGCATATAATTCCACTGCACGTCTGCCTGTTCTGTTTTGCCTTATACTTAGATGAGCAAAGACCTTTTTAGCCTGGTTTCCCAGTCAAACATCAAATGTATGACTCATACTGTCCACCTGCCTCTTCCCACTCTTCCTTTCATCTTCATCCCTCTAAATGAATCTGTTCACCACCAGAATCAGTTAAAATAAACTGAGAAGTAATGTCCTCTGATACACCACGTTCCCATGAGCTTCATGAAAATCAACAGCAATGCAGATGAAAAAGACACAATTTCTTGAGCTTGCTGAGCAAAGGGCTGCAGCACAAACTTGAGCTATCCACACTGCCTGGCTACATAACGATTGCAGACAGCTCTGAATCAATCTGAGCTGGATCTGAGCTGAATCAATCTGTGCGTAGTGACATTTTTACTATGAGGAAGAAAGGTCTAGAACAGCAGACGGATAAGAGGATAGTAATTACATAAGAAACATTTATATGAAGCCTAGCTCTGCTGCTAACAGAGCAATTTATCAGTAAAACATTCAGGGTACACCTCGCTTGTGAATCTTAATCACTATGAGGCTTTTAGGTCCTATTGCCACATCAAATTATGAAAAATATCAAAATGCATCCTCTAGGTATTACAGATAGGACCACAAGCACAGTGAAACACATGGAGTAAACAATCTCCAGGTTGCTTGAACAGAACAATGGTAGTTAAAGACTAACAGTCCAACACGTATGTCAAGAAATCACAGAAGAGTATTTTTTCCTTCATTTTAATATTAAGCTAAAGAGGCTTCATATCTGCCGGAATACATAATACGCTACCTACACATCAGTTTTCAGCCTCTCTGGATTGCCGTCTGCTATAGATAATCCTAACATTTGGTATAAATTATCAGACTTGCATCAAGAACAATATTAAGTAATGTATTATGATATATCTTGTGAATATCAGGAGATTTCAAATTCTGCGAATATCAGGAATATTCACAAATATTTCAAATATTTTGTGAATATCAGGAGATTTGCGAATATCAGGAGGTATAGGCTTCAGAACAGGTAGGCATCCTGAGCACATACCAAGAGTGTCCAGACAGCTTATAAAATCCACTCACAAGAATTTGTGCCTTTCACCACCACCTTATTAGCCCAAATAGCCGTGACTAGCGTAAGCACATCTCTACTGCTATCACACCAAAATTAACAGGCCAACAAATTTCGAAGGAATACAAAACAATATTCAAGACGTTAACCAAGAGTGATGCTGTTTGTTACACCCTTCCCCCTGTTTTTGTGGGTATATGAAGAAACTATGATTAAGAAATACCAGTAACAGGAAATACATTAACACTGCCTCACGAAATAGTCTCCCAGTCTCCTCATTGTTCTGGTAAGTCAGTAGAAGGCAACAGTTCAAAGAGGAGAAGAGAAACCTACTCAATGTTACAAGCTAAAGTGGCAGAAACAGGCTTTGCACATTTTTAGGCAATAAGAGATGTGATGTGATGTGATGTGATCCACGTCTCCTCAGTAACTCTCTCTCAAAAATAGCTCAAAGAGGTGTAAGTAGAATTCACTGAATGTTCTCACTCTCTTTTCTCTGAATATTTGCTTTTTTAAATGTGCTATGCAATCCTCTTTCCAGCTGTCAATCTCAGCAGTGTTAAACCACTAAAACATGCCTGTCCTAATTCCAATCACAGACTGCACTAATCTCACCTATTACTACCTGACAGCACTCACCCAAGCACTGTCACTTATTTCTTCAAAAATAGCCCTTAAGTCTCCATAGTGCTAGAGAATTCAGCCTGATCCTCAGTAAGGCTCCCAGGTGATAAAGCATTCTCATTTCTTAAAACAAAGAGCTGCCTGCTTCGGCTAATTATTTTCCAATATGATTCTGAGTTAATCACATTCCAAAATTTAACTACACAAAAATGGTAAATTGAGAACATGTAAACAAGTAACATGTAAGTCTTGCCAAAATAGCCCAGAGCTTTACTTCTCAAGGGTCAAAACTGGACCACATCAATACATCGCATGTTAACACAAGGCTACAAACAAATCAGTGAGCTGTAAGAAAACTACTTAAATTATGTAGTAAAAAAGCATTTGAAATATTTGTTATTTCCATTTTAGGTGAACAGATGGAGTCCACGAGAAGTACAGATACTCTCATGAGGGTCAGTACTCTTTCTGGTGAAAAGCTAAAGATTAAATTATGTAACTTAAAATCATTGACAGCTAATTCCTGAGAACACCACTGCCCTGAAACCAAGTGACTACAAAAAATTGCACAGAAAGATTATCCAGTGTCTCACTGAAATCAATTTTCAAAATCATTCCCTTATTCATGCTGATTTTTAAGGAACTTTTCAGGACAGATACTAAAGACAGAGGAAGACAAGCAAGGGAAAAGCATCTAAAGCATCTCCAGTATTCTTTACCCACATGACACACACTTGCACGACACAGTCAACACACAATTCTTCCAACCTGAGGAGTATTAAAAATCCTCTCTCATTCTGTAACTCTTCTTCCATACAAATCAAGTCATCCTTGCTCGTTTTTGTGGTTTTTCCAGTTTACACATAACAAGAATTGGAAAAGATGAAAAAAATGCACAAAGCATTCATTCAGGGCAGGAATGAACTGTAGATATAAACAGTGGCATGATGATGTTGTCTGGTTTATTCTATTCCTGTATCTTCTGTGTCAACCTTTGAAATCATCTGCTTTTAAGATGCTGGGTGTCAATAAACATCTAGAAAAATGTTCTTACTTTCCCTCTGTTAATGGTGAGAGACTGAAACATAAAATTTTTGAGTAGGCAGGAAAATAAGCCTAAAGGGTATGTCTCTGCTAATACAGATTTATTTAATCCAATTCTAATTTCTTATGCCTTTTAAAGGTTTGAAACTGAAGCAACCAGAGTAAGTTTTATTCAAAATAGACAAGAGCATCAACCAACCCTCAAAGTAAGGTGTCTTTTGTACTTGAAAAAAAAAATATCCAAGGAAGGCTGTAGTGGGCAATCTATACTAACTTGCTTACAGGAAGTATTTAAAAATACAGTTTAGGCACTGAAGTGCAATCTGTAGTCATTTTTATTAGAACTCCAATTACTAAGCAACTGATTTTCTCCTCGCCTGTTTAACATTTTATTCCTTATTTTGAATCATGCATCAGTCCATCCCAACTGAATCTTTGACGAATTTCTTCTTCATGAACTACACTATTTAAAGTTCCAAAGTGTGCTCTAACATCTCCTTGTTTAGTTGTTTGACAGAACGTTAAAAGCATGGGCTGAAATTTACTCATATTTTATTCAAGGTTCTGTTGGCCTCTGCTGGAGACCTCTCTTCCTTCACTCCTTTGTATGCTAAAAATAAACCATATTATCCATTTTATTTGCACAGAAGCCACATTATTCTAATAGTTTCCTCCCAAATCAGTTATTTTCTTACTGATCAAACTGGAATACAAACAATAAAGAAACACAACAGTCTGTATGTAAAAGAACAAAAGCTAGAAGTCTCCACATAGTACCACTTGCTACATAACAGTAACATTTAGGAGTTTTCAAACACACTTATGTAACTAATATCAAAAGAGGATGCAAGCCAGTATATATTATACACTGAACACATTCCAACATTTACTTTTTATTCCATTCCTAACAGGCCATCCTCATAAAGCAATTGATATTTTTTTTCAGGCTCTTATTACCAAATACTTAATTTACATGCCACTTTGATGAATAGTTTGGGCTACTCCTTCCAATACTCATTAGGTCTCCCATGTTAACACAAAAATGTACCTATCACCAAATATTAAACTAGTACCTGTTATGTCACTCTGAAGTTTCCACTTCCACTACACAAAAAATAAATTCACCACCTATATATATTGTCAGTGCATTAGTAGCAGTCTTTTTGTCCTGTTATGAATTCCAACCAGTTGTCTTCCCTTAACAATGCAGTTTCACTCACCACCCCATGACAAGATAGCTTTGTCAGCAACCCCTCACAACATATTCAGCCAGGGATTTATTTTATTTTGAAATGACACACAAGTATCAGTCTTCTACCAGATTTTCAACGCTATTTTAATTTGTTCCTGTTCTTGTAGCTTGCATCCAGATATTAAAATATGCTTTTTTCTTTTAAGCCCAAAAATCTTTCCAGCTACTACAGTAAGACAGTGACTATTTTTTTAAAAAACGCTGTAAGAAGGAAGCTGGAAATGGAAAATTAAAAATGCCAAGAATGAAGGAATAAAGGGAACTGAAACTTAAGAAGCAGCTTCCACACTTCTAACCTGAGGGGAAAAGAAAAGGGAAGTTTGGCAATCCTGTTGTTCATCTTCTATTCAGCTTTCCTGTTATACTTTATTTTGCTTTTTGACTGTTATATTTACATATAGATACTTTAATGTCACTTGGTATATAAGAAAATGCGAGAGAGCCAATTTCAATATACCAGTGAGAAAAAACAAGGTCAGTTTATAAGACAAATATATCTTGATCTGTTTGACAGTTTAGTCATGCTTACAAACAATCCAAAAAAAAATCATCTTCCTGCATTTCTCATGAACTAGCAGAGCACTATTTCAAAACCAGACATGTGCTCTTTTTTCAGTTCTGATGCCCAAATATCTTGTGCAATTTCACAGATTACTAACTTTATCTTTCCTGTTTACTTCTCCCTATTCTAAAACTACAACTTTGATTTGCTTCACAGTGAGAAATCACTGGCTACCTTGAAATGTACATACAATACAAAGTTCTCTCATATTTTTCACCCAGTGATATAAGGAACAGGTAAAAGGTTTCATTTCCTTCATTTTTAAAAGGGCTCTTCTACTCTCCTGCTCCATTTAAATGCTTATAGCAAAAAAAAAAACTTGGTTAGAAGCCCCAGTAACTAGTAATATCCGCAGAGCATTTCTCTGTATACTTCTGTCTGTACTCACAGAAGCACAGACAAGAGCTCTCTTCTGCCCACTTCAGGCTGCAAGGTGAAGATACTCGAACGTGTAAAACAATTATTTCACCGTGTATTTTCAAAATGCAACAACTTCTCGTCATTTTAAAAATTGCTATCTTCCACCTCCACAATGATTTTCAGCAAGACAACTCTAAAATTCTTACAGAAAAAAATGTAGATGGAAGTAATTCTGTGTCATTAGAATTAATTGAGCAGGTCGGCTGCTAACTCGTACTCATATTCTCAACACTGTTTACACAGAAGACAAATCAGGAGAACGTCCTACTGTGTTTTCAGTAACAGTTATCTATATTTGAAAGAATTATTCTGAAGTAATTTGAGCCAATGAAAGATTCATTGCATTAGACATCAGAGGCTGAATTTCACTACAAAAGAAAAGACAATTGGCCATATTAGTTGTATCACTCCAAGATAACCTCTTCACTGTTAAGAATGTTAAGAAGCCTTCACATTTTTAACTGGATGTATTCAAATATGTGCAGACCCTGGTCACTTAAATCAGAACATAAGCATCTCTAATATATTCAAGCAATAGAAAAAATGGCGATTAATAAAAAAAAATTTCAAAAGCCCAAGAATGCAATCTGCTTTGTTAAACACATGCTTCATTCCAATTTCTTTTAAAGTCTTTTACCCAAAAGCCATTATACAGTAACACAACCAGCTAAGTAAATTCCAGTTTTTCTTCAGTCAGTAGAATTTATGAGTTACATCTAAATTCTCTTTAAATATGATTCTGAAAGTGCTTTTTTCTGAAAATACTTAATTATCAAACTGTACATTAGTTTACAAACACTATCCTCAAAACTAAGGAGAGAGAGAATAAAAAAAAAAAAGTCACTCATTTGCCACACATCTGCTGTTACAGAACCACAGCAGATATACAGTCATGCAAACCTGCAACGATTAATTGCTTCATACTACATCCATACATATAGTAGTTACTAAGATCTAAATGTAACACAAGCATAAAATTTGCCTGGCATACTTTCTCTAAAATGCTAAGAAATTTAAAAATAAAAAAAAACCACACACACAAAAACAATTAAACCACATAAAACAGCACCCTTCAAGGTAAATAACTGACATATTATAACTATGCTGACAGCTGATTAGTTGCCTGGAATCTCTAGTATTCCTCTATAAATCAATACTGCACTTGCAAACCAGAGCTAAATTTAAGTACACTTTTGATTAAACTATTAGGTCCTCAAGTATAGGAAAAAATCTATCCCAAGAAGTAGTAATTAGAACTTTTCACTTATAGAAAGCAATTAAAAACAACAACAAAAAAAAACCTCTTAAAAGGTACTACAGCAAATTTTAGCGAAACCCATGTCATGTCACTGATCTACGAGGTGGGGGGAAGGATACTGCACCACTCATTGGTTCTTTCCTACAAACCTCTGGAAAACCTCTTCCCAACCCTCCAACTCCTGCTGGTGAGGAAGACGAGATTTCTCTCTTCAGTGATATCATTTTCATTCAGGAAAACGGAGGCGAGATCTTCGATACTTCCAATGGTCCTTACCTAGGACTATTTTATGTTACTACAGCAGAATATCAGCAGATTACAATAAAACTGAACTAAAACCTACAGAGAAAGAAAGTGGCCTACTGATGCAATGAAACCAGGCTTTTAACGAATGACCTGGGTGTAACCAGCTCCTGTTGTCTGCATTTTCACACAGACAAAGATATCGAAGAATGACACGGCACATCGATAACTCAGAATTCAGAGGAAAAGTTCAGCAGTTCTGGTTTACGAGTTTCAAAAGGACAGCAAAAGTTACAGGATTTTGGTTAATCTGACACTACCATAGACACTGGGGAACCCTGTCCCAATTTACACACTTCCGTACAAGAAGGCACACTGGAGCTGCTTTTCAACTGTTAATAACATACAATTGATACAGAGTTATAAAATCATGGGGTTTTAATTGAGGTGAATGTTCCATTGTGCGGATGCAGTAAGAGCTAGCTTAACCTAGCTTAAAAGGTAGCACATTTCTTTATCAGTAGCCTCACTCCTTTCCAGTCCTTATGAAAAAAGAGCCTTTTTAACCAAATTAAAAGTAACTTCCAAGGATCACTTAGGCAGAGCTTGCAGCAAGCACTTCTTCTTGGTTTTGTCTGTAGGTCCATCCATCCCTTCTCCAAGCCTCCCACTTCTTTAATGGCACTTCATCCAACTAAATTCTAGGATGAAACTAAGGGGTTTTTAGGGGTATTTGGGTCGTAGTGGGTTTTTAGCTAATAATGAGTGTTGGCTCTAAGTGCATAAATAGTAGCTATTTCCAATTAATAAACATGGCTTATATCTTTTTTTTTTATGGTACCTTAGTTTTCAAATCTGTTCTTTTAATAGCATAGGAATACTGAAGCACAAAGAAATCAAATGCAATACCAACTTCCTGTCATAGATCCTTACTCCGACTCTTCTTTTTGTCCAAAAATCAGGAGATATTTCTTTCCCCACAAACATTCTTTTTAGAAAAAGAAACAGGAATGTGGGTAGAAATTCCTTCCCGCTTATCAAAATTTCCAACTTCATATGTAAAGATAAGAAGGAAAATGAAAAGCAACAGAACTAACAGACATTCCTCTTTCTTCCGAGGGTTCCACAGACTCAGGAAAAGGGGGATGGCTCTGAACACTGTCTGTATTCCCATGATTTAAGAAGCACTTGCAGACAGGTGATTATTTAAACTTTACTGCCAATCCTTTAACAAAAACACACAGCCTGACTTACGATGTTTTGTTCACTCATGTCTAGCAACAAATGTAAATCATTGTTCCAACACAAACAATCCATATCCTTTTGGTAACAAGGTGTCCCATGTAGAAAAATTAACTCAGTCCAGGGTATGTAAAACAGTTTTCATGTTTTCAAGTATACTTGTGTATTTAAGGGAATTATTCCACAGTATCATTGGAAAGAGACTACTGATAATGGTAGGCTAACCAAGCTAGAGGCATTTATAGGATCAGACCTTTAAATTATAGCTTAAAATACACACCAAAAGAGGTGACAAAAGATTGTTAAACCAACAGTTTCACAAACAACATCAGCTGAAAGTACTTCTAGTTGCCCCATTTGAAAGCATCTTTAGCAGGAGTCTAGACGAATTTTGCTTTTATAACCGTAATTTTTTTCTCAAAATGATGACAAATCCTTCAGATTATCTTCTATTAAAAAAAAAATTACAAATATTAAAATGCATGAGAAATAACTCAATTTATACCTTGATCAACACAGACTCAGATAGGGCAGCACACAAAATCGAGTCCAAGTTAGTTAAGAATTGTCACAAATCACCAGCAATCAGTTTGTTTCTACATCACAAAGGGATTAAACTGGAATACGAATTTTAAGGGGAGGCTGTTATTACTACGAAGGCCATACTGTCTTTCACGTGTATGACTATATATAATCCAGCAACCTGCAGTCAGTGACGGTATCACCTAGTAAGCCAACGTTATTAAACTTGCATAACATGTTATTTTTTTTTTAATGCAAAATATCCTGATGCCTTTCTATATGACAGGTGCCACATGAAAATACAACTGAAATGCGAAAACCTCTTTTTACAGTTTCACCTGAACATCGAAGAGCTCCCATTAAAATGATTACATGTTGTTAAGTCCCTTTCTCTCTTTGATGTACAGTTTAAACATTTATAGGTCTGGAAACAAAGCGAGATCATCCTAGTGAAACTGGGATGAGAATTGGTGTTGTTCCAAAAATAAGACAACTACAAATAAAGCCAAGTAAATAAACACTTACACCGAGTTGTAACATTTTGCCACAACATAAACAGAGATAAATGACAGAAATAGGTCTTCCGAGGTCGTGAATTCACAAAGTCTGCTCAGCAAAAAGGTACATTAAGAGGGCACGGCGAGACAAACAGACACGTATGACTGGAGCAGAAACCGTAAGGGCTTCCCACCCTGCCGTGTCCCCTCCTCTTGGAAAGGGGACACACACACAGTGAGGGGCGACAGCAGCTTCCTGCAGAGGGGAGACGGCTCTTCGCCTCCTCCCTCCCCCCTTTCACCAAAGGAAGGTGAAGGGGAGGGTGACACTATCCTTCTCCTCCGCTTTCAGCCGGACAAGCAAGGGCCGGCCGCGGGGCCGCCTCCCTGGCTCCCGGTCACTAAACTCGGCCGCTGACACAGGTCAGGGCTCAGCCCGCAGTCACCCGCACTCGAAAGGCCGGGGACAGGAATAAACAAGGTTATTCGCCTGACATCGGACACCAGCGGCACTCCCCCTCTCCTTCCACCCCCCCAGAAGCTCCCCCAAGTACCGACCCTCCCTCCCCTCGCCAGGTGTG
>NW_009714386.1:0-125000 GCF_000703405.1 Apaloderma vittatum
TTTTCCAACTGTGAGCTTTTGTACCTCCTGGCAGCATACACCCAGCAGGACTTCTTGCATCGTTTTGTCTTCCATTACTGTTGATACTATTTTTCTAGGACCAACACCTGACGACTCCGTGGGGGAATTAAAACTCTCTCACTGACAGCTGAAGGTTGAGTGTTGTTGTGCATCCGGGGGGAGTCGCAGCCTTATCCCACAGTGAGATTTGCAGGTATTGGCAAAATCAGCTCTGTTGTCACTCAGTTTCATCTCTCTTCCTTAGAAACGGTTGCATAGAAATTTAGTAGTTGTGTTGGGAAGAACCAACAATGATGTGACTGGTAAAGGAGAAAGTGATGTTCCTCAGTAGCCGTTTTATGGTCCTTTATGTCTCGGGATGTTACGTGGTGGCTGGCAGTTAGAGACTCTAACAGCCCTGTTTGAAAACTGAGTGTTTGAAAGAGGATGGAACCAGATTCTGAACATCAAATGCTTAAAAACGTATGTTTTTATCAAATTTATTCTGTCATAAAAAGAGTGTTGACCTTAACAAAGCTCTGTGTTGTGCGTTGTCAGATATGGATGGTACCTGGGTTTGGTTTCCCTGAAATTATCCAGGCGTGCATTGGGAGATGGCTTTGAAAGCACCTGCTCCTTGCTTTCCTGCTGCTTCTCAGGGGCTCTACGGACCCGCCGTCAACTGGACATGGTGCAAGCAGTGTGTAAGAAGACCCTAAACCAAACAGACACTAAACTCGTGGTATCATTTCTAGGTAGAACTGGTAGCTGAGTTTTGCAAGTAAAATGCTGTATTGGCACTGCTGCTCTCCTTGGTGACAGTGCCCGTGACAGCGCGGGTTCCGCCTGGCTTTGCCTGGCACCAGACGCACTGGGAGGATGTTGCTGGGATGAGCTGGAAAGCGTTCTGGACATCAGGTGGCAGCGTTGGCTTTGCAGGGCTTTTGCTTACCAGCAGGTGTGGAGGTTCATAAGACGGGCATTTCAGTTCCTGTTCACCTGTGTCTGTGCGTGTTGGAACTGGGGAAAGGCTGCAGAGATTTTTCTCCTGCAAGCTCCCACTGGATTTTTAAACAGACATACTTTCTCAGTGTCTCTTCATCCCACCATTGTCATTTTAGCCTTTTCTAGTACTTTGTCTTGTTGCTATCATTCTGATGAAACTGTGGAAAAGGGGAATTATGCTACATGACAGAATATTCACATTTTAAAGGTACACATTGGACTTTTCTTGGCAGTGACAGCTGAAACATTGCTGTAGTCAGGAAGTACAAATATGTAGTCCAGTTGTAGCTGCAAAGCCTTGGGATTTTGCTCTTTGTGTTTTGATATTTCATTTGCTTTATTGACAAGAGGGGGATTTGCAGCACAGGCTGAGCCGGGGGGGGGCTCAGCTCCCTCTTCAGCCGTCAGTAGTTCCCTTTGTGCTCACAGACCTTGCCGTAGGTGGGTGCTGAGCACCCGGTGCCCACATGCACTTGGAGGAGGATTTCTTTGTGCTGTCTCTAGGCTGGGTCCCTGACTGGGACTGTGGTGAAAATTCACTTTTGGCGAGCACTGTGTGATGTGTGCTGAAAATTCCCGCTTAAGTGTTGCGAAGGTATCCATGAAAACCACAAAGCCCTGCCTGCAGACAATAAACAGAACCAATCTGGTGTGAAATAATTTATTAAGTTCTTGGGTCTTTTTTTTTTTCCTTTTCCCTCAGTTTGCCTTCGTTTCCCCGCCCCTGAAATAAAAATAAAAACCTTCCGTTTCTTTCAGACTTTCTTATCTGTGCTAATACAAAGCTGTTCGGGGATGCTTTTGTGCCATATGTCTTCACAGTGGCAAGCGGAGGGGGGCTGTCAGTCTCAGCTGGGAGCCTGTATTACTACTCATTCTGTAGTAATACAAATAGTGGATAATATAATAATAATGCAGAAAAGAAAGTAAATACGCTTTATATGGAATAATTGAATATCGCTGTGACATTGAACAATGACTCTTAAAAGGATGGAAGGAAGTCATGCTTTTTCCTTCCTTAATTACAGTTGAACTAAAATTACTATATTTAGTTATTTCTAAAGCTCCATTGTATTTTTCTGTTTCTGAAAGAACACAATGATTTGGATATGCATGCGTTTTCCTCTCCAGATGTCCTGTTACATCTCAAATGTGGCTTTATATCTTCATATCTGCAATAATGGAAGCTTGGATTTCTTCGCTGGTAGTGTGTGAGAAGGCAGGTTATGCAGGTCAATATTAAAGAAATATTATAAATGGTCTCTGGAGGCTTAGAATAGCTCTATCCCACTCTTGCCAGTACTTTGTATGTGGATAACTGTTTTAGCTTCCTTGCCTTTGTATTTTATTTGGATTAATGAGTAAACTAGATATTTTCAAGACCCTGTAATACAGTTCTTTCTGTAAGAGACTGGAGAAGTACTGTCCTCTAGGGTTGAATTGCAACAGGGCTGCTTCATTCACCCTCCTGAGCAAGCAAGTTGTTAGATATTAAACTGAGAGCAGCGTACTGGATTTTGGGTGGTTTAAGAGTTCGTTTTGCCAGTTCACATGGGAAATGCAGGGTGTCCTGTGTGGAGTCATCCTACAGCTTCCTCTACCCTGCCTAAACTGGGAAAAACCATTGATTTGCTGGTGTTCCAACAGGAGGTGAGTCCAGTGGCAGTCACAGGGAAGAGCTGTCCTGCCTCAGGCCCAGGCGGTTGCCCTGCTTTATGTTCAGGACGTTCTCTCCGTGCCCACAGCCCGTGCTCGGGGAGCAGGAGCTCACTGGGTTCGCTGGGTTTGTGCCACTCGGCTGGGGCACGCCACAGCGGCGACTTGAGCTGGGGCAGTTGGCTGGACACACAGGACTCCTTCCTGCTGTCACCCGTTACACTTTCAAAGATTGAAAGGCAGGACTTTGTGAAGTGATGCACTTCTTGGCCTTCTCAAAATAGATTTTTTACCAAAATATTTGATGGTTATATGGCTTCCCATCACCTGGTGGGCAAAGGCTGCCCCATATGTTCCGCTTAGGAGTGCTCTTGCACTTGCTGGCAAAGATGATGCTCAGGTTTCCTTCTTTGCTTCACCTAAAGCTCCTTCGCTGAACTACCCAAGGTTCCCTGACTGCTGAGTGTGCCTGATATTTTTCTTCGTCAAAGAAGCGTAGCACAGTGCAGTGGTGGCAATATATTTTGAGCTCCTTGCTTACCAGTTTGTCTCACTAAAGCTAAGGGGCTTAATAAGCTATAAGACGTGTTTTTGTCTTGCCAGCCGCTGTCTTCTGATAGCAAACTGTATTCATATCAAAGAGTAGCTAGTGCTAAGGGTTATATACATGAGAGCACCCTTCATGGGTAGAAAGGATAACAAAAGTAGTTTGACACAAAGCGGCATGAAAAGGGGAGACTCCTCTGCACGCATCTTCACTCTTATGTGCATTTCAATTTACACTACATCAAATTGGATTAGAGTCTGTTAATTCAATTAATGACTACATTGAAAGTTTGCCTTCACTCATAGGGAAAACAGGAGGGCAGCTCCTAATAGCCTATGGATTTAATGACTGCAACTTTGAAGAGTGTTAAGCTAAAGTGAAGTTCAGAATGGCTTGTTAACTGGGTTTATTAGCTGTTGACCTTCCCTTTCAGCATAATAGTAGCAGCCAGACTGAAGAAAGCATTAACGTCCTCATTAGCATTTATCTAAATATAGTCTGCTGCCCATTCCACAGTAAATTAGCTCAATCAGCCATAAAGAGCCTGAGAAACATTTTCTCACATACCTTTAATTCTCTTTCTTGCTCTCTCCTTTTTTTTTTTTTTCCTCTCTCCCAAGTGAGGCGATTTCATAATGTCCAGTTTGTTGAGAGAGAAATCTCAAGATAGTTGCATTTAAAGAAGGTGTTTCTATGTGCTTAGATTATTAGAGACCTCCTGTGAGACAGTCATGGGAGTGGAATTCCAGCATTTTCAGGGATGTCCTTGCTTTAGCCTTTTGCAGAGATTACTGATATCTTACTTGTTTTCAATACGTCAATACAGAGCTTTTCTTCAAGGTAGCGTGATTGGCTCTGAAGTTGTTTATCAACAAAGCAGTCTCTTTTGTACATGTGAGAACTCAGGAGTTTTGAGGTGCAAAGTGCGCTTGTGAAAGCTGATGAGCAGGTTTGACCCTTGCTAGTAACTGGCGTTACAAAAAGCACGGTAACAGGGAATTCAGCATGCTTGGCTTGCAGAGACAGCTGTGATTTATGAAATGCCCTGGGTTGACTGAGCTGCAGACAAAAAAACTTTTGTTTTCTGCCATCCCCTGACCAGCAGCCTGCCCCGGCATGGCTTTAAAGAACAATGTTTGAGAGGAAAAGAGATTCGAAAGTGTCAAACCGTGTTTATATTTGTCTCTTCCAAGAGCGAAAGGTTTTATGCCTTTGGTGTAACAGGTTTTGTTCAACATAAATAATGTATATAAAATTGATTGTGCTCTTCTGTATATCAGTAGCTGAAATGACTCGGAGTCCCGTTGTATATCCTGCCCACAAATCTGATGCCCGATCCTGAAAAAACAGTTTTTGAAAAACCTATAACCACCATAAAGTGAGATTGTTTTTTGGGTCCTTTTACTATTCTATCTGTTCAATCTGGGAAGATGCTAGTTATATCAACCCCGGCCCCAAAATAATTTGCTAATTTAGACTTTGGTTATTCATATGAGGTAAGCTGCTCATCTTTTCTGTTTACCACCAGGATGTATTTTCTGTTTGCAGTTAAGAATGTGCTTAGAGTTTATTGTGTTGAATTTTATATTCCCTTTTTAAGTTTATAAATGAACAGTAATACAGGTCACTGCTACTGAAATAAAAATGTTAATAAACAGATATAATTTTCCTACTTTTTCAGTACATCGGGCAAAAATGTTAGAGATTAAGAGAAATGAAGAAAAAAGCGTTTTAAAAGGAGGTGAGGAAACCAATACTAGGTTAATTACCATTTGTATCTCACTTGGTCCTGGTCACTTTACAGCAATTTAATGTTACTCCTTCTTCAGCATTTGGTAAGAGCTGCTCTCAGATTTTTACATCATAGAATCCTAGAATGGCCTAACCTGGAAGGGACCTGAGAGATCATTTAATCCAACTGCCCTGTCATGGCGCCTCAACTAGATCCTTTATACAAAGTATCACATAAACTTCTTTTATAAGACTGTTGCCTCCTCAAAGTGTTTCAAACAGATGGTAAGAGAAAAGCGAAAGAGTAATCTTGGTGAAAAGGGAGGAGGAGGAGGAGGACAGAAGAGGGAGGTAGAGGAGGAGGAAAGTAGGAAGCTATACTCTTGGCACAATAAGCACTGACTGTGGTGTCCTGAGCTTGGAATTGCCTGAGCCTGCAGATGTCCCTACGGGGGGATCCCCGGTTGTCCTTTGGCCGTAGGGCTGGGCTGCTCTTAGCCTGAGCCCACGGCACAGACCTGTTAGAGCAGGGCTTTACCTAAGCTCTGCGTCCCCTCCCCTCCTGTGAAACTTCACCGGGGGCGGGAAGACTCAGAACTTGGGTTTATTTATGAAATTTCCCTAGCAGTATTTTTTTAAAAGTCTTTTTATTAAGTTTCTGTTCACTGTGGGCAGATTCCTGCTTCCAGTACGCCCTACCTTTGGGTTTTCTAAACCAATAACTGTTCCGGATTTTATGCCTGATACAGTATTTCCCTTGCAGTAATAAACAGAAGTTGAATGTTTGACAGTTTCAACATAAACAGTTAAACGTACACTCAGGCTTTAAAATTTAAGAGCTTGATCTTTGTAAGTACTGGCCCAGGTCTAGCAAAGTACTTAAGCATGTGCTTAATCTTAAGCCCCTGGGCAGCACCATTAACTTCAACAAAACTCTCCCTGTATTTAAAGTTAAGCTTGTCCTGAAGGATCGTGCTGAACTGGAGCAGGAATACTTGGCATCTTGCAGGATAAAGCCATAAAAGCAGCCCAGTTTATTAAGGCAGCTCAGCTTCTTCAGCTGTCGTTGCTTTTAAGAGGATTTCTGAAATAGTGATTTTCTTTGCTTCTGGAGAATCCACTGTGTTGGCTGCTGCTGTGTAGGTATTTCATTTGTGCTTGTGGAACCTACATTTTTCAGGGAAAGTTAATTTAAATAAAATGGGTGAGGATTTTCACACAAATGTAATGTCTAAGTGCTGGAAGTTTGAAGAATTTTCTTCCCTTAGAGTAGAATCATATTTTTTTTCCATCTTCTTTGTGAACATCACAGTATGTGATCTGGTGACAGCTTTGAAATTTGTAACCCAAGTGGGTTAATTTTGTTGGCATTTGTGGGGGTTGTTTTGCCACCTGTTTTGCCTTTCATATGTGTTGGGTTATGAATCAGCTTCATTGAAATTGCAGTTTGTTTTAAAACATTGCAGTGAAACAGGAAACGCTCTAGCTTACAAAGTGACAAAACCACCTAAAACCTTATTTAATAAGGATTAAATTTAGCCTCTGACAGGGATAGACACAATTGGAAAAGCTCTGGTTTAGCTGGGGAGCACTGCTCCTTGTATGGATGGGAACTCCCGGGACGAAGGATGCTGGAGGGGTCCACCGGGTGCTCTGCGATGGGTGCGGGCAGCAAACGCTGCCTCTCAGGGACTCCACTGCGTGGAGCTGAATTTCTGCCTGGGTGAGAAAAACGCCTGCAAGCACCAGTATCACTTGGCCTGTAGCTCCACCAAGGCAGCTGCCCTTCGTGCGGTCCTAAAATTGCTTTTACAAAACTCACCGAACGGCTCTGGGCAATGCTGCCATGTCGCAAGCGATCGGATGCTGCAGCGTTGTATTAGGCTGTGCAAAAGGGTTGGGAAAACATGAGATGGAAGTGAGCAGCTGCTTTTGGTGTGTGTTTTTCAGACTGTACACGTGGGTTTTTTTTCCCTCGGATTGAAGGGAAACAATTTTGGAGCTGGGGAAAAGCTGGTCGGTAGCACCATCTGCAGGCTGCGAACCAGGCCGGGTGCCGCACGCTGCAGTGCTGGAGCTCAAGTCCAGCCCTTGCAGGGAAAATAAGGGACAAAAAGCCCCTGGAAGAAATACGAAATCACAAACAGCTTTGCTGGCACACACGGTTGGTTGTTTAGGGGTTTCGGTGGGTGCTTTCAGCTCCTGCAGTAGTGTCATGCCCAGGGTGAGGAGGAAATCCCGCAGAGCCCGTGGCACTGCCCAGGGCTGCAGGTGGACGGGAGGGGACATGCTGTTGTGCTGGGACTTTGCTGCCTGGAGGTGGAGGTCAGGACAGTGCCTGGAATTTGTCCTTAACCCTCAGACCTGCCCCTCTTTCCTGACCCCCAGCACATCCTTTTGCTGTCCCAAATACCTGAATTAGCTCTATGCTGTGCTTGACACTGTTTTCTCTTGTGTGCTGAAGAAACCCTCTGAAGCTTAAACCTTGCTCTTTTAATGCCTCTTAAGGAGGCGTCTGCTGAGGTATCACATTGTGTGCTGGAGTAAAAGACAACATGAGCATATTCCTGTCAGGAAATGAAGTTGGGCTTTTTTCTCCATCCCTGCTTTGCTCCACTGGCACCAGAGGCAGCCCCAGGTACGGGCAGGGCCGTGGGAGCTGTGATACTGCAGCTCAGCGCTTCCAGCTCCAGTGCATCCTCACACGGGGCCACGGCCCGTTCCCAAACGCCACAGCCATGCAGGGAAAGGTGAGTGCAAACTCTCGAGATGACACGAGAGGGACAGATAACCCGTGTGTTAAACCCTGGCCCTTTCCCTGTGGGCAGCCCTGCGAGCTTTCTGTCTGCCTGGAGCTTGGTGCCACATCCAGCTCTTGCCGCTGCCCCGGCATCTCTCTGGCAGGGTTTGAGGTTTCTCCGTTTTGCTGCAGCAGATGGCACTCTTTAGTTCTATTTCAAGCCCTCTCCTTCTGGAATTTTCTCTGGGAGAGTCTGTTTTAAAGGAGCCTCACAGATTTCCCAGCCCTATTCTCCATGAGGGTTCATGAAAGCTTGCAGAAGGCTGTTGACTCCAACAGGGAACGGGAATGGTTCGTGGGCGCTCTGTAGCCTTGGTGAGCCCAAGCAATGGTCTGGTCACGCTTCGGTACAAATTCAACTGGGTTTTAACTTGTGCTCGCGGATCAGTAGCACCAGTTCCTCCAGGAAGCCCACTTGGGAATCCACTCCCTCCAGTATATTTCTGGTTTCTTTAATCCATAGTGCAGAAAAGAAACCTTTCCAGGTTCTTAACTTGCCTTTATTTTGCCAGACCCCAATCGCGGTGTTTCAGTCAGTTACCTGAGGTAATGAAAAGACGATGATGACAGCAAATGTCATTACCAGTTGATAGCCTTTCTGTACCATGGAGGTGACAGAAATAGTGACCACAAGCCAAATGAGCCATCACAAAAGGATGGGACATTGTTTGCACTTTATCTGCACAAATAAGGCTTATATTTAAAACAGATTCACTGCAAGAGAGCCCTGGTTGCATGGGATGAGGTGAATCTCGTTGCACAGACCGACGGGGGCTCTCTAGGCACGTCCTCCCACTCCCCTCTCTCCCAGGAGCTGTTGACCGTAGTTGTAGGACAGATTGCACGAAGGACTCGCTTCCGCAGCCGTCCTGGTGCTTGGGCTGGCTGGGCCGAGGGGAACAGTAACGCGTGTCAGTAAGGTGCTTGGCTGAAGTGGCTGCTGAGCAGGCCAGCACCAAAGCGTGGCGCCTGAGGCGTGAAAGGCTGGGCTGGCCTGGCTGTTGGGTGGAGGGGCTGGTGTTGTTCTGTTGGCTTTATACACTGAGTGGCTTTATATACTGAGATGTTTTCTTCTTAGTACCAAAGCCGTTTTTATCAGAAACCAGAATGAAATGTTGCATGGAAGCAGGTGTCAGCCCTGTGACTGGGAAGACTTGAGCTCCATCCTGTACGACATGCTGGTCTATGGCACGTCAGGCATTGCTGTGCATAAGCCTGTCCCATGCTTTGTTTCAGAGGTTACTACTTTGAGGGAACTGGAAGTTTTGCATTAAAAATAAGTTAAATGTGAGTTTTCACACACTTACAGAGGTCATTTGTAAGGGAAAATCAACGTTTTCCAGCCCTTACTTTATGTATCTGCCTACAGGAAGAAGAGTTTGACTGATTTCATTGGTTTGGCTTATTTACTTATGTGTTTGGCTTTATTCTTGTCCCTTCTTAGATGGGATGCTCAGGTTTTTTTTACTGGTTACAACATGGATGCTCTTCTGAGCAGAAACTACTGTCCATCTTGTACACTACAAGATGTCTCTCCTCCATAAATCAGTCCCAGGATTTTATTAGACTGTTTATGTAACCTTAGTTTATGTGCTATAATTCTAGGCTGTGTTGCCTAGAGTAATTCCCAAAGAGGATGTTTGTTCTTCTGGCTTGTAAATTCTTTAGTGCAGGCTTTTCTTCTGACATCTTTGCTTTCCTTCACTTCCCTTTTCCTCTTACTTGGGTGACACTTGGTAGTATTGTAAACTCCACTCAGTAAAAACCTAACTTACACTAGTTACAGATCCTGAGACAAAGTTGACTTGAAAATGGGAAGGAATAGCTTTTTAGTTAACCTTATTATGTTGGTTTGCTTCTTAATGCACATGAAAACACTTTCAAAGTAAACTCTGGTGCTGTTCTTGTGTGGAAGGCATCTTCCTTTTTAGATACCCTTGAGTGGACCAACTTTGGTCAGATCACATCTAGGTAAGATAACTAGTAATAATTAAAGAAAATAAAAATCCAATGATTTCAAGAGGCATGGAGTAAGCGGGAAGCATAGCAGAGGTTCCACACATGAGGTCTTGTGAAAGCAAAATATCTGCATGTAACTTGTGAAGTCAGCGGGACATCTTAGGGGCTTTAGCTGAAGCATGTTCCACTTGTTTATAAAACTGTAACCTAAAACTTCTGATAAAAATAAACTGTACTTCTTTTCTGAAATGCTTACATGGCCATATGCAGAGGTTTTTGTACATAAATCTACACGGCCCTGATGAAATGACTGAATGGGTGCTATGGGGGAGGACTGCAGGTATCTCCCGTTCTGCCCGTGCCCCAGAACACCCTGGCTAAGACAATTTCACGTCCTTTTAATCTGTGACCTGCTGCTGAGGCTCCGGTCGGGCAGCGTGCTGCTGCTGGAGCCCCGGTGCTGGCCCTCGCTCCGCACATCAGTGGTACAAGGCGCCGCCAGCATCCGTCGCAACAGGCACCTCGTTCTGGGCAGTTCACATCGCAAACCGGGGTGGACGTTGGTTTTTTTTTTTTCCCTTCTCAACAGTCATCTGAATTTGCTAGAGAACCAAAATGTCTGCTGTGTTATAAACACTTCGGGACGTTATCAGTGGATGTTTTTTTCCCATACAAAAGAAATTAATTGGCATCTTGGTTTCTTTGGAGTTGCGGAGTAGCAGGTGGGTGTTGTCTCAGCCCCACTTGGCTAAACCACCTCTCCCACACATACAACAACATTATTTGACGCTAATTTTCTTACTGTGGCTGCCTCTGTCTTCAGTCTCTGCCCCTGATCGGCCTCTCTGTTCTCCTTGCACCCTCCTCTATCCTTTCCCTTCCACAGCCTCCCTTCTTTCTGTAGGTAGGCAGCGAATTCCCGTCGCGGTGCCTCTCCATGATCCGCAGTGTGTGCTACAACTTGCTTTTGTTCCCCTTTTAATTTTTTTGCCATGACTAATTTGAACAAATTTAATCAATCGCAAATGAAGCAGGGGAGGAGAACAGTACGTGTCTATTCGATATCGCTGTCCTGAGGCCGAGGCAGACCCTGTTGTGAAGAAGTGGCAGTCCTTCAGAGAACCGTGATGGCTTACAGGACTCTGTAGCACGTTTCACGACAGCCTGCTTTCTCTCTCTTTTCTCTCCCCCCACCTCTGTAAACATATGAAAGAAACATGAGAGAGCATTAAACCACAGAAGACAAATCATGGTCAGAATAAATATACTGTTTGCTAGCAAACTTAAAAATACGCTTGTGGATTCTAATAGCTGTAGGCAAGAGCTGGATATTTATTGCAGCCAAGGCTTACTGTGGTTTATTATGTTTATAAAACAGTTTAATACTACTTTTCTTTTAAAATGAGTTTTTAATTTAGAATAATTTTTTAGGATTTGTTTCCAGAGTACAGATGGCTGATCGCTGCGGGGGTGCGGGGTGAGAGGGAGAAATGTGCTTGTGGGTGTGTTTTAAAAGCGCTCCCAGATGGAGTGTATTGAATGAAATTTAAACCATTGCCCTGTGAACTACAAGTGTGATAAATATAATCAGTCAATCCACAAAACCCTGGCAGAGGGGGGAAGCAGATTGATCGGCACGCGGTGGGAAGGGAGGTGGCTCAGTCAGTGGGGCCGCCAGCGTCACAGCAACGGCTCCGGCGTGGGCTTCTCTCACCGAGAGGTTACCTGAGCTACAGCAGCCCCCACCTCCTCTGTGACCCACTCTGGTCCCTCACAAGTGCAATATTCGAGCGGGAGGGCTGAAAAAAGGGAGAATTCATGCCAAAAAGAAGGCCTGGCTGCTGCAAATACCGAGCTTTTGGAGCAGTTTTCATTTACTTCGTCTTAATTACTTTCTAATTGTAGGAATTTACAGATAGCACTGTACGCTTCCAGAGTTCAGTGCAGTTCAGTCTCTTAAAACCCATAGATTTCCTTAGAAGGATTTGTTTGTACAGCTCCTTTCCACCTTTAAGATATATAAGCCCCACTGAGTAAACTGTGCAAAGATTTTTTTTGGACAATGCATTTTAAAACCCATATATTTCCTTAGAAGGATTTGTTTGTACAGCTCCTTTCCACCTTTAAGATATATAAGCCCCACTGAGTAAACTGTGCAAAGATTTTTTTTGGACAATGCTACGGAACAGGTGTAGGAAATGGAGTGAGTTTTAATTGCTCCAAACTTCTGAGATCTTCCAGGCACTGGGAAACAATTTGCAGCTAAAAATGGTCTCTGGGCCTTGAGCTGTAGTGTGGGAAAGTGTGTTTGTGTCCTGACTTACAAATGAATGATGCAGCGTTGCCCCTCTCTTAAACTGTGGAAGAGGGTGTAAGACGGACACTTGATTTCTCTTCTTTCATGACAAACACATAGCAACTCGGCCTCCTTGGCTCCCTTCCTGCCAACTTCCATCAGAAATAAAGTCATCTCTGCCCTGGCCAGGATAGATGTCTGGCCAGCTCATTTTACAAAAAGATGTGCTTTGAGCAGGGCTTGTTAGAAAGGTGACAGTTTGTTATTTCCTGGCCAATACAAGTTTAAGGCCTTGTCTGCTCTGGTGTTCTCCCACGTTGTCCTTCCACCGTGCTTTCATCATGCCTGATGTCTAGATATGTATGAAAATGCCCAGATAGGCTTCCAGACTTTCACACTGCCGTTTGGATGCGATGTGCCGCCGGCAAGGCTTGCTCGTGCTCGCTTGCGCACCGTCGGCGGGGACTGAAATCGCTGACGCGCTGGTGGCGCTGGTAGAACCGCTCCCGCCGTCGCGGTTGGGCTGCCCGCTGGCCTCCCCTCCGCTCCCCTGCCCGGCGGGCAGCTTGGCTGGAAGCCGCTTCGCCGAAGGCACGGAGGGCACGTGCACACACTGTGAAACTCATTTTTGTGCCACTTTTCCCAGCGACTGCCTTTGTTCTGCTGCTGGCGCTTGTGTGTTTTGGGGAAGGCGCGCCGGAGCAGCGTGCCAGCTGGCCGGAGACAGGCGTGCGGGCACCGACAGTGCTCTGGAGAGCTGGTACCCTGTGCCAAGCGAGCTCAGTCGTTTAGATCACTTGATACATTTTCAGGAGACCGACAGACACACCAGCTTCACTTTGGGCACCTGACACTAGAGGAGATAATACGGGAGATTATCTGAGCTGGTGTAACAAGGGTATACAACAGTACTGGTGGTTCCAAGCAGTGTTGAACTGGACTTTGTCTGATGAGTTGGGTCGAGTCTTTAGAAATCCCAGCAGATCAGGGTGGGGGATAACAGGAGGGTGTCTCTTGGTGTGTACACCTGGGTAAGATAAAGAGAAGTCTATAGTCTTCCAAAGCGATGGCTCACCTGCTGAGCTGACATGAGAGATGTTTCCTGGGTGCCGTGATCTAGTTGAAAGGATTCAGTGGGCAGCGGGACAGCAGTGACAAGGAAGCAGCTGCATTAGAACAGGGAAGTTTGCAAATGAGAGGGCTTCTGCTGCAAGTACATATGTTGCTGTTGATAAACAGAAATGCAAACTCAAAGCCTAGAAAGTAGCTTTCCATGTTGTCATGGAGCTGTCATTTGCCTTTGTGAAAGGCTGCGTATCATGCGAGGACAAGGGTGCTCGTATGACAGAGAGCATCCTCACAGTTGGCATCCTTGGGGGTAATATCTTTAATAAGTCTGATTGCATTGCAGGGCTCCAGTTTCCTGCGCCAAATGCTGGTTTTCAGTAGCTTTATCAATTACTGTTGTGTACTAACCGTGTGTATGTGATGCCTCGTGCAGCCATGTTGGGCAGGAGTGAGGTAGATATTCTTTAATTACGTGCAGGTTTGCTTTGTGGAGAAGCAAACCTGCTCTCCAGGTGAACTTAATCCTTGAAATATTAATGGATTTTAAACCTGTGAGAAGACCTATAAGCAAACTTTGTAAAGGACTTCTTTCGCGTGTGGAAAGTGAGCTGAAGATAGTAGCCGTAATTAGAAGAAGCCATTCTTAAAACCTAATAGGGGATGTTAGGTCATACATAAATTAGAAGTGGAATTTAGCATAAGTCT
Source organism: Apaloderma vittatum (assembly GCF_000703405.1). Classification (NCBI taxonomy): domain Eukaryota; kingdom Metazoa; phylum Chordata; class Aves; order Trogoniformes; family Trogonidae; genus Apaloderma; species Apaloderma vittatum. The sequence goes on from NW_009714386.1 coordinate 13,768, forward strand.
ATTCAGCAAATGAAATTGTCAAGTAAGACATACAGTGCAGAAAAAATAAACTTGCTAACTTAATAGTTTCTGTGTGCCTTTAGGTTTATTGTAGGCTTCAGATGGTTTATGTACAGAATCTCTGGATTGTTATTAGCATTATTGGTGACTTGTGGTGCAGCATTCTTGGATGGAGCTCGATTTTGAAAATTCAAGATAGGAGATACGTAGCTCCATAGAAAATAAAACTAAAGCACTGGATGGCTGCATAATTTATCCATAAAACAAGATCTAGAGGATTACCTCTAAACTCTAAACCTGATTCTCATTTGCTTATTAGTTTTACCCATGTGTAAAACAGAGATACCTCTCTGGTGAGCGACGCTTTGGTCAAGCCAACACCAGTGCGAGTTACATACTCGTTCCCCTGCTCTGCATCAAACCGCGCGTTCTGCTCCTGAGACAAGAGATCCAGCTCCACTTCCCTCCTGCATCAGATGTAAACAGCAGGATCTCTTACCTGCCAACAGGTAGAGTTCTTAGAAACGCAGGGTTAGCACATGGACAACAAGAAGTCCAGGTGTTTCTGCCGTAGCAGGCACCTCGGTCTGTTCTGCACATCCTGGGTCGGCCTTTCCATTTGTCTTCTGGCGCCTCTCGCCTCTTTGGAGACAAAACCCGGCCCCTTGAGCTTCCTGACATCTCCTGTAGCCTTCCTGAATCCGATGTAGCATGCTTTTTTAACTCTTTTACCAAAGTCTCTTGATTTGTCTTCATTTTGTTTTAAACTCTGAAACACTTGTAATGCAATTGTAGAGCTAAATAAACACTACGTTACGTTTGGGGATATTGCTTTCAGGAAAAATGGTCCAGTGCACAAATTGATAGCAGAGTATACTGCACTTAAGAAAGATAGACTGTGCACTTACTGTTTGTTAGAGAAAACACTGCAGGAATTTTTGGTTCTTTTTCTTTATTTTTTCTAGGTTTCTTCATCTTTTTTTTTCAAAATATGTGTGTGCTGTGCAAAATGTCAACATCCATAAGACATTATATTTTAAAAAGCACATGTTGTCATCTCCATCATTTTCCAACCTACTTCCTGCAAGAAATCCTTGAGAAGCCTCAAGAAATCCCATCTCCTCCTTTTTTCCCCCCTTTTTTTTTTCCCCAAGGTTATTGGTATACCTTTCTGGGGGAAAAAAAAAAACCGCAACAGGTTTCCTGTGATCTCAGTGCCAACTAAAATGAATAGCAGGGCTTTTCATTGGCTGCTTTTTATCTTGTCTGTAAAGTGGTGTTAGTGACAAAAGGTAGAAGACAACGACCAGGTTCCTTTCTACCACTGTTGTTACTCTTCCCTGACTTTTTTTTTCTTTTCTATCTAGCCACCTGTCTGTCTTTTGATTATAAGGTCCTTAGAAGCAGAGGCAGTGCTTCCTTGAATGTCTAGAAATGAGACATCATATTGTGAGTGCTACCACAAAGAAACAACAGAAACAAAACAAAACCCCCAAAAGGGACCAATTTACATACTGTGTCGTATAAGTCTACTGTACTCCACTTCCAAGTCAAGTCTGACTTCGAAGAAGATGTGAAGAGAGAGGACAGGTAATGAGAGGGATTTAAAGACACAGCTATGGAGGTAACAGTTCCCTGGGTGGAGTTGTACCTGGGAAGATAATAGATCCAAGATTTCTAGTTCTTGAGGTGTGAGTCCATACTGCTTGATCAAGGATTGGATGGATTATTTGAAGTAGTAGCAGGCTTATAAGTCTCCATTTTCTGGCTGCTTTAGGGATCCATATGCACCTGGTGTAACACTTTGGTACTCACATAAACAGCAATGTAAAAGCTGGAAGTCACTGATGAAATCTCATTCTCCAGAGAAAATGCTCACTTGTGGGTAAACCCAAAAGAATATTTCTTATCCATAACGTGGTATCCTAGCAAGCTAGCAGGCTGTTTGTTTCCTCTTGCAAGCAGCTCCTGGTTGTTTGCAGGTATATCCAAATGGGATTCTAATGTGTTGGCACCTGAAAAAGAAAACCAAACCAAAACCCCAAACCAAACAAGAATGCTTGCATGAGTTTGGATTGAGCGTTTTCATTTATTCTTCTGAAAGCTTTTCTTTCCGAAGAGTCTGGAACTGTGATCCTGAGAGTCCAAGAAGTGTAATTCACCCTACAACCTCGTGGGGTTCTTTATGGATTTTTAAGGTAGCGGTTTCCAGTGTCCCACAGAGGCTTGTGAGCACGTGTCCCCCCTAGAAGTTAATGAGACCTTTGCTTCTAGGTTACATCTTCCTTCCTAAGAATGTCACCTTTTATATTGCTCACAAATACTTCTTGGAAAGGAAGCTCTGCAGATTCTCAATAGGCATCAGCAAGAGAGCTGGAGCAACTTGACTGGTGGTCAAAAGGAGTCAGATATTTATTTTGCACACACAAAGAGAGGGGGAGTAATCTCTGCCTGCCTGCCTGGAACCCCAGTGTCCTGAGCACTGCCACACTGCCCAAGGTTAAATGAACCATCTCTTCATGGTGGTTTAAGTCCTTCATCCTACTTTGACAGTTTAAAAAAAAAAAAATTGCTAAAGAGTAGCCTGGATACTTGCACGTTGTCTTTTGTCTTCACTCTCTTCCATGCTGGCAGCTCTGGTAATCAGTTGGTTTGGTCTTGTTGCCCATCGGAGATAGAGGCACGTCAGCCAAGTGCCCGAATGCGTAACTTGAGTAGTTCTGTTGTTTGAGCTGCCATGGTCCAAAGTTATAATGAGGCAAGGATTGTAGGAAGAGATAATGTCTTATGCTAGAATAATTCAAAATGTTTTGTGTTATGGCTCTTTTCACTTATGCTTCTGCCTCATACAAGGAGTTGCCATGGAAGGCCGGGCACCGCAGCTGAGCGACTGCTGCCTCTCACCTCTGCCCGTCTTTCTGTGAATAAAGAATAGAGCCCAGTATAAATCAGGAAGCTTTTATGGAAACCAAACGCACGTGAATGTTGATAATGTGAAGTTCTCAAGACAGTCTGTTTCTTTTGAGTAGGTTCCACTATAACTTGTAATGGGTAAGAGAAACCGCATAAGTAGAAAACCATATTTTTGTCATTAACTTCCATAGCTAAGCATAGTTTACCAGAACAACAAGATTTACTTCTGCATCTTATTCTTCCTCTCTCTCATTTTCTGTCAGAATTCAATATGTTTATCTCTACTGTGACTTTATTACCTTGCTGCCAAAGTTAAAATCGTACTGATGATTACTGATTTTCTGGTGGTTGTGATGATGGAACCGTGATGTTTAGAGGTTTGCATTCTTGCCCTCCCTATGAGTTCTCCCTCTCCTAAGGGGCATTTGTGCTAAAGAACAAGCTCTTTGCCTACGGCACTCATCGTTGAACCTTCAGATCAACCAGTTAATATTCAAAACATTTTCTATTTAAATTAAAAACTTACTTCTTCTTAATCTCCCTGTTCCCCACAAAAATCTCAGGCTCAAGCTCATGCTCCAAATCTAAACCCAAAGGGTAAATGATCTTTACTGTAAGAAACTAATCAGATGCAGGAATTCACTTAATAGAGAAATTTTTGAAATAGATCTCTGCAATAATAAAAAAGGAGAGCCTCAAAATGCTTTTGTGCTTTTTGAAGTCTTAGCAGAAGGTATCAATAGACATCTTCTGCGGTAAGGATTTAGCCTAAATCTATTGAAATCCACCCATTAGGCCCAAGTCTGTTGACTTCTGGGGGCAGCTGGTCCCTTGTATTATTTATGTCTCTTTGAAAATCTCAGATACAGTCTCAGATTTATGAAACAGAATTTTATTTTGGCAACTGCGCCATGTTTATGCTGCTCATATGCTGTGTATTTATATACTATATAACTTGGTAGAAATACTGCCCGCTGAATTGCTAGGTTAATGAAGTGCAATGTCACTGCATAAAGGTATTTCCTTCATGGCTGCATTTTAGAAAAACACCAAGCACAGTTTAATGATGACTCTGTGTATTTCTTTTAAAAGGCTTTGCAAAGGGGATTGCTTATTGAGGAGCATCAGGTAAATTGAGAGCGAGAACCGAAAAGCTCAGTGTTTGAACTTGTTTTCTTGCTGTAGCTTTCTGAGGCAATTTGCTTTTGTTATACTTTTAATCCTTTTTTCTAATCCTTCCTCTCATACCTGCTCTTCCTCACCTGCCCTGTGCTGAGTAGTGGCAAAGGAGGATATAAGATTGTAAGATACAGCAGGACTGAATAAGAAAAATTAGTTGGGGAATTTTGAAAAAACAAAGGGAAATTTTGAGAGTGAAAATATTTGGTGATTCTACCTGCTTGCTGAAGTGTAGGTTCTGCCTGGACAAGTGCAGGTAGCCTTTCGTCCAGTACTTACTTGTGGGGCTGTGTGGGCCTAACAAACAGCCGAAAATTTGAGTCCTGGTACGTGTGTCCCAAGCTGCCTTTCTTAAGGTCTTGCTTTATCTTCTGGATGCAAGGAAAAGTCAGAACGTGGTGAATTCAGCTGTCAGTTCAGCCACCCAAGGTGTGAGGAACCCCACTGCCTGCTGGCCTCAGCCCCCTCACGAGGACGTGGATCGCAGCTGTTGGAATCTTGCTCCAAGGCAGAGGAGCTCCAGTTGCCTTCTCTGGGTGGGTCGGGAGGGTTTTGGCTGAAGCACAGGGCCAAGGGTTGCCTGTGGGCAGTTAATCTCCCTTACTGTGGGTGCAGGCATTTAATTCTTGTAAATGCCAGGCTGTAGGGCAATTACAGGCTGGGAGGGAGAGAAGAGCAGATTAAAGTTACGACGTGCTTAGAAGGCCCAGTGCTGGATTGGCTCTGCTCTGGGGGACTGAGGAGGTGGGGGAAGCAGAATGGAGACAACACAACCTGTATTTTGCTTTCTTTTCATTACTCTTTCTATGGGCTTTTTTTCTTCCTGGACCACTTGTTCCAATGCAAGAGCGTTTTTTCATGAGGAATTTCTCCATGCCGTCCTTGGGGAATGGCAGGGTTTTTTCCTCCATTCCTCTAATCCACTTCCTCCCTCTGCCCATATTTCACACCTCTGAGAAAATCCGAAAGCACTTCATTCCCTACCCCTCCTCAGTCGTCAGGGAATAGAACCCAAAGCTGTTCTGCACCAGAAGGACAAAGCCTCTCTGCGGCTCCGTTTTGCTCCTTGACTCCCGAAGCAGTTAAGTCTCAGGCTTTCATTTCCCAGCCGGGCTGAGCACTGTGCACCGTGTCACCGGGAGATTCCTCAGCCTGCTCAGGCAATTAACATCCCTCCTTTGCAGGGTTTCCATTAGGTCTTTCAACGCTTGAAAGGGCTGTAGTTCACTGCTGGAATGTCAGCATAAGGTTTCAATTTCAGAGTCGTAGTGGGAAATACGTCCACAGAGCTTTGCCCAGAAAAGGGTTAATGCGTCAGGCCCAGACTTCTCATAGAGTAAAGCAGGAAAAACTATTTCCATCATGGTAAATAAAAGTGCATTAAAAAGACATTTAGTCATGGGAATAAAAGCTAAAGAAACACATGCTACGTTGGGATGGTTTATATTAGTGTCATTAACTCCTATGTTTTGGAATAACTCCCGGATGAAGGATTATGCTGAAAGTAGGAATTAATGGCACTAATGTAAGCCATTCCATGTAGTGTGCATTTATACCTTTGATTTTAGAGGCATGCACTGAGCAGTCAGTAACACAGCGAAGCTCTGCATTGTACAGACCATGATTAAAAGTTAGTATGAACTACCCTTGCTTTGGGCCAAGGGAGCTTTATCCTGTAGACTTAAGACAGCTGGAAGAAGGTTGTGAAATCCTTACGTAACCTTGCGTAACCCGCCATTAAGGTCTTGAGCTTCTCAGAAACCCGTTGCTCTAATGCAGAGAAAAAATCAGTGTAGAGTGCTTTGCAGCAGGGGAACCTGCAGAGCATAACAATGGCTAAAAGGCTTCTCCCAAAATTCTTGCAGTGTTTGCAACCTAAAATGAGGAAGGTCTTTTGCGGCTTACAGGGAGACCTTTTAGGCGAAGGAACATTAATGCCAGTGGTGGAGCTGGGCTGGGCTCCGCGGTTGGTGCAGGGGGAGCAGTAGCAGTTGGCTTCTTTCTCTGACAGATCTGCTCCTTTGCAGAGTTTTAGACCAGCAAGTTTTCTGAGAAGTTCTGAGTTCGGAGCTGTTTTGTTCTCTAGACTGTGAAATACGTCATGGAAGTAAGACGTGGAGCATCAATAAATGACTCAAGAGTAGATGCTTGTTTTCTCCCATGAAGTTGTTGGGTTTTTTCAGTTGCTTCACTCTTAACTGATTATTTTATCACTGCTTAGCACGGGATGTTTACAAGTGTGTCAGCAATTCAGAAGCGTATATTTGGATGTGAGAGCAGTTCATCAGGGTGTGGGAGGAGTCGGAGGGGTTGGCTCTGGGACCTGCCTCACACAGTGGAGGTGGGCACTGAGAAACCCCAAGGTTTACGTGTTCCTACCATCTCGCTTCACTCCAACCGATGAAAGAGATACTGTGCAGGAAAAAGGGTGTAGTTTATTTTGCAGATGGAACTTCAGTGGGGATGTTACAATTGCCAGGTATTTCTGCCATTATGAACTTCTGTTAGTTGCTTAAAATTTGTGATTATACTACTGGGAGGAAGAAGAAAGGTCTCAAGCATTATTTCTTTGTTTAAAATAGGATCGTAACTAGTGATTCAGTTCTGTGTGTGTACAAAAACACATCCATATTTTATTTTATTTTTAAATCTAGACATGACGTTGCAGTGCTTTCTGCTAAAATTGTGAAGTTTTATGTAACAAGATACGTGCTCATGTCTGTGTTACTCTTGAGCTTTTGCTTATAGAAGGGTACACAAAAAAGCAGGTCTTTAATTTTTATGAATGTGGCAGTTTAACAGTGAATCTGAGACATTGTTTTAAACAACTGTGACATTTCTTAGTTCATATCCAGTTTCACTTGAGTCCAATTTTAGTTCTTTCCCTCCTTTCTGAAAGTTTGAGGTGCATACACAAATTGCTTCTCTGTAGGAGTCTCATCGAATTTTAGCATCATCATCTGTGTATATTTTTATAAATCGCATGGTCTGGGCACTGTGAGCCTGTAAAATCTCTCCTGCAAGGATTGCGGTGCCAGTGTGGAGGTTAGAGAGGAGCGCATCTTTCGGTAGTAACTCCTCCTTTCCTCTTCCTTTTTCTTACCCATTTGAGTAAAAGGAAATCATAAAGAATCCTCTCCCAGCGTTACGGTTGTGTGTGTTTTATTTGTTGATCTCTCTGCTTATAATAAGTGTACCCATATGTGAAGCTAGGAAATTACGTGTTTTCATTAACTTTGGTTGATCTAACTAAACTTTGAAATGGAAACTAACTTTGCTGAAAGCAGAAAGCTTCAGGACTAATCCAGGAATTACACACTGGATTTGCTTCATGGAAATAAGCGTGCTTAAAAAATTACCTCCACTAAGTAGGTTTGCATTGTTTGAAGAAAACCAGGAACAATAACTGAGTTTAAACCTTTCCATCTGCCAGTTCCCTTTGTCCTAGGGAGCAGAGGGTGTTAAGGTCAGTGTAGGTCGTGCATGCTAAGGTAGGCGTGCGTGCCACCCACGTTACTCTTTTACTCAGAACCAACCGTTTTGTACAAGATGATTAAAAATGAGTACAAACTAGATTCACTAAGAAAAGCGACGTTGGAGGTGTCTTGGCGCGATGGTTGCTGTGGGCTGTGCCCAGGCTGTGAGGTGCAGGACAGGTGGTGACATTGTGGCCAAAGCACTTCCCAGTTTTGCGGATTTACAAGGTCGTGCTCGGACGTGCAGGACCTCTAGTGCTTGTGCCACTTACGTGTACGTTAGTGTAGGGTGTGATCAGATCGTCCATCTGCTGGCTCTGAATTCTACATACAGACTTTTGAGATGAATGTGTCTCCCCAGTGAAAAAGGCAGAAGCGCCCCTGGGCGGGTATCTTGGGGGAAAGGTTTTCCAGCGTGCAGTGGGAAGCGCGTTGTACACACATCCTCTGCTTGCGTGTTCATGTGCAGCCTTACAGTGATTCACAAGGTGATACCATTACAACTTGCAAAAAGATCTTAAAAGCCTTTTGCTTCATGGAAAGGTTAGGACCTGTTTGGGCAGGGAGCGTCCTCCTTGACGTGGGTGCTTAAACTCTGATGAAACACATGAAGGGGAGGGTATTCGTACAGGAGATACAGACTTGACTTTGTCTCTGGTTTAGGCTCAGTCTGTCCACAGAGACCTTCTCTTCTCTCTGCCTCATTACCCTATTTGTGAAGCACCTATAAATTGTGCTACTTTTCCTTACTGCAATGTTGTGCTATTTGAGTCCTTCATACTTGTGATGGTCTCACACAGTGCAAAGAGGAGTCCATGTAGGTTCAATAAATAAATGATGATTATTTGTTCTCTGTTAGCATATTTACAAGGCTGCTTTCTTTTGTGCACCATGTTTAGTGCAGAATTTGTAATGAATTGTATTGCAGCAGCTTTTTGAGTGGCTTCAGAAAGGTCAGGGCGAGTTAACTTTCTCACTGTGTCATATATGTCTGGTTTGCTCTGATTTTGAGATAGAACCAGCTTTGCTGAGTGGTGACCAAATGCCAAAAAAAGAGAATAGTTCAGTTTCACTTTTTCCCCTTAAGCATATCATTCTTCACAAGTGAATTTTGAGATGAGCAGTTTACTTTTGGATGATCTTATACTACGGCCTTAGTCTGAGTTCCTTCTCAAACGTCCTTCGTCCTAGAGAAAATGGCTTCACATTTTTTATTGTTATTTTATCAAACCTTTTAATGGTTAAGAGCATCCTGCCAGAGTTTCTCAGTGTCAGTACCTTCCCCCACCATTAAGCACTTGGGAGAGGGAAGGAGAGAATATGTATGTATAATTTTAGAATACCTTATGTACATACTGACATTTACCACTGTACCCTCAAAAAGTGAAGAGAGATTCGAGTATCAAACAGCTCTGCCTGTACAGCCCTTGCCAGGCGTGCTTAGCGCAAGGAATGAAAGATTCTGAACGTCTTCAATATTTATGCTTCACAAGGCAGTTATCCTCAGTTATCCTTTTAGCAAGTCCCATTTCTCCGTGTTCTGTCATGGGCTCATTTATACTAGGCTGATTTAGTGCTAACTGGGGAGATTAGATTGCCCTGCTTGATGCTGTCAGCTAAAACTGAGTCAGTGTCTGTATACTGTGGCCCAATTGCTCAAAGAACCTTACCCTTTTCTGTATTGCTCATTCTATTAGATACAAAAGCCTTTCTCACCCGGCTTTTGTGCTGGGGTCAATTAGCTCCTGAAATAGCTCATATAACACAAATAATAATGGCAGCGCTAATCCTTTGGGCAAGCTCTGTACAATGGCCACTTCTGGCCCGGAGGACAAAGAGGGCTGTTTATCTTCACTGCACACAGTCTCCAGGACTTTGCCCAGTCATTTGCAGAAGAATTTATTATCACAGAGGTCATAGGTGGTTTGCATTGGAGGAGATTTTCTACCTTGCCACCATATGGGACGTCCTTGTCTTATTCCTGTAGGATTGAGCAGTGCTTCAGGTGAATTGGATCACAAATATATATGTTCAAATAATGCTATCTTAGGTAAACGCAGGCCTGAAAGACATTTAAAGTGAAGACTCGCATAGCACGTTTAATGGTCCTTCTTGTGTACGCAGAGAGAATTACAGCAGGAGTGATGCCTCCTGGAAGCTGCTCTCCACCTTGTAGCTGTGTAGAGGGTTTCAACAAAGGAAAATTAGCCTTGAGACGGGGGTAGAGTCTGGCTGCGTCGCTGTTGTGTCCAAGTTCACAGAAAATAACTTGATCTTTGTCTTTTTTCCCCTTATAAATGGTACCTTAAAACAAAGAAATGAACTGTTAGACTAAATTTGTGCTAAGGTTTTGCTCTGTGTCCACAGAAGGAAAAAAGTTGCTCCTAGCATTGGATCCTGTAGGCTAAACTCTCTTTGAGTTGCGTTTTTAGATTTTTCAAATCGTTTACGAGGGGGCATGAATGGAAATGCAGACAAGCCTTACACTACAGTTAACCTTCCTGGACTTAAATGACACACACTTGGTAAAGTGTGGAAGTATGAGAGAGCAGCTTTCCAGACAGGAATGAAGAAGTGTTGACTTCCTTCATCTTAAATATTTCGGCCAGACTTTCAGCACCATAATTAACGTGCAGAGGTGAACATCATATCCAGATAATCTGCATTGCTCTTCCCTTTGCAGGAAGTTCTGAGCTGTGATTCTGCTACAGGTCCTGCTGGCATGCACTGAGGACGGGAGAGGGACGATTTATAGACCTGATACGTGAAAACAGCACTTCCTACTAAGCGCTTTTCCAGGCTCACGTCTGTTAACTTCACCCATTGCGCCTTTGTTTTTCCTTGCAGTTGGTGTTTTTCCAGAATAGTGTGCCTTCTCATTGCACACTGAGGCATAATCTGCATCATCACTGGGGCATTTATTTTCTGTTCTCTTGCCTTTTTGTTGATTTGTATTTTTTTAGGTGTCCTCCATCTCATGCCCCAGGAAGCCTCACGCTTTTCAAGCAGTTGTTTCTGGTGGCTTTGCGGGGGAGGCAGTGGCTCATGAGTTCCTGAGTCCTGAACTTTCTACAGGACCGAATCTCCCGAGCCGCCGTGGCCATGTGCTGATCCTGCAGACCCGTATGTGCTGGGAATTTCTGTAGCCAGAGGCAGGAGCACATCAGTGCAGTCACAATGAGAGAAGCTTTTCAAATGTTCCTTTCCAGTGTTAGTCAGTGTCGTGCCAATTACAGATTATCCTTGCTGGGAATTTGGATAGGTTATGTGTTGACTTTCTGTCTCTGCTGTTTCTCTTATCTTCCCAGAGTGCCATATGAATTGGTCCTAATGACTTTTATTGCTATAGTTTTTCTCCCTGTACTTTCCCCAGTCTAGTTTTGCCAGATTTTTTTCTCCTCTTGCTGATGAGAAGAAAAACAACAGTAACTTTTCATGCTCACATAAACATTTGACATGAAAGTGGATGAGAAGAGAACATGGCAAGCAAGATGTACCCATAGTGTAACAACCATTATAGCAATTGCTTTAGTTTAGTTCCTTCTCGGTAATAAGATCCGCTAAACTTCCAAACCTCAGCATCGAGGGAACTATGTTTTAAAAGAATAACAAAAAGATATGTTTTAAAATATCTCCTTCAGCCTTGGATAAATCTAAGGGTAGATGACATGAAAGTCTCTGGGGGTGCAACTTTCTGAAGCATGTTGGATGAGTTTCCCCAGTTACTTTTTTATTAAACAGGAGTGTATAGTGCATGTTCAGAGTACATTAATGACTACATCATCAGTAGTAAATTAGGTTGTTAAGAGCTGTACGGGATGCTATCAGATCATTGTAGCCATACTGCTTTCATTCGCTATTTTAAAACAAATCTGAAGTCATATAATGAGAAAGACAAAACCATTTGAGGCCAGAGGGGAAAAAAATGCTGGATGGCTGACTAGGAGAGAATAGTAATAAACTTCTGAAGGGAAGACATAAAGCTTTATGTTTTTTATTTCTCTCTCACACAACTTTTATGTATTGTATCTGCATCTAAACTCCAGTATGATGAGGAACATATTCCCAAACAGTGGAGAGAATAGGCAGGTTGGAGTTAGCAAACTCATGAAGCCCAATGTAAAATGGACATTTTAATAGGAGCAGGATGGGAGGCATGCAGCTCTCCCTTCTGTAACCTGCACAAACTCTTTTAGAGCTCATCTGTCCCCTAGGCAGAACTTGGTTGGGCATTGGCACCTGACAAAAAGTGTTGGGTTTGTTTTTTTGTTTTTAATCGGACTTCCCTTTCACTGCAACCAGTGATACTGTCCCTATGAATGCCACAGACCATCTCCAGGCTGGTTGCATGTTTATCTGCTAGTTCACGTCTTAATACAACTCCTGTCCTGCAGCCTTTCCTCAGCATTGATGCAGGAACAGCCAAGCCTTCATCTAATCATTTAGAAAATCAGCTGTATTTAGTGACTAAAAAGATTACTTTGGGCTGAAATATATCCTTCCCACATGCTGGTCTACATTGCTTGTCCAGCTGGTTTAGTTGGCCAGTAGTCAAGTGTGTTGGAGAATCAAATCCTACATTAGAATATTGACCTTTTCTTTATTAGACATCTAATTTTATCCCGAGAGTTAGGGCATTTTTTTCCTTCATGAAATGTGCTCCCTCATCTGTTTTTACGTATTCCAGAAGATGTTACCACAGAGTTCCTGTCTCCGTGTATTAACCATTGCCATGAAAGACCCCAGCTTTTCTTGGACAGGAGATGATTTATTTGGTAGCCTCTAAAAGATTCTGGCATAATCACATATATTGGCTTTTTTTTTTTCCTGTTTCAAGCCATTCCAGATCAAATGCCCCACACATATATAGTGAAAAAACACTGATACACTATTTCACTTCTTAGTGACTTTACCTGGGGAACAATTTGCACAAGTGTGTTGGGATCCTTTTTCTGAATTTCAGAGTGTTTTGTAATTATTATAAATAACTGATAGAATGAATACATGTTTTAAGTAGAATTAGCTGTTTGGTTTGCTTTTTGTAGTGAAAGAGGATGAAGATGTGCAAAAATGCAGATCTTGAGCATTATAGTCTATTTTTATTCTGGCTTAGATTGCTGAGAGTAGTGTGTAAACAGCGCACCAATTATTTCCAAACAGTATGTTGTCCCACCACCTGTTTAAACAGAATTTTACAGCTGACAGTCATCCCCTAGAAGAGACTCTTCCAGGACATACTTGATGTTCAAAGTTTAAAGTGTGAAATTACATACCCATTGGGTTTTGTGTCCAGTTGGGCCTCTGGCTCCCCTTTGGATCTTGGTTTACTCACCCATAAATTGGTGTTCATTGCTTGCCTGTCTCACAGCAATGTAGTGTTTGCAAAGCTGTTTGGTTAGAGAGATTATTCACGACAAAAACTGGCTCTAAACATCTGGCATCTAAAAAACTGGACGGTATTCAGACCCCAGATGGACATCGATGGCTTCTGTCTGTAATGGTTATTGACAGCAAGAGTCGGGGCAGGATTTTCGTAAGGGCTGAATCATATTTTTTTTCTTGTCTGCCTTGAATTTGAGTACTGAACTGTAAATCATCAGGTTTTTTTTTGAAGCCTAAGTTCTTACTTAGCGTACAGCTGTACGAACAAGTTATTAAACTGTAAGCTAGCATGTGGATTGACAAAAATAGGTGATTCTCTGGTGGTTGGCTGTGTGCATAGTTTTACACCAAGAACTGCAGGCTAGCTTGCCCTGCCGCCACCCAAAGGTGCTTTCATCATGGCAGAGATTCGGGTGGGCAATTGCCGTGAAGCGGCTGATTCCCTTAAAATATACATACTCATTTTCAGAGTGTTACATTTAGAAAGGGAGAATGGGGGATTTTTTTGTGCTGTAAAGAACTACCTGATCAGTGTTTCTGATTGCTTCAGCAACCCCCCTGAGCTTCAGTCCCATCAATACTTCCTTCAAATCTACAACAGACAGCCCGTCTTTCTTTTCTATTAACGCCATAACGCAGTTTTATGTAGTCGCTCCCAGTAATTCTTGTAACAGTTCACACACACACAAAAAAGGAAAAGGAATGTCATTGTGGAGAATGCCTTCCGAGAACACTAGAAACCGGGAGGCTGATTTTGGGCTGGCAGGTGTCTTGGTGCCGCGGCATTGTCAGCGAGCCTTCCTCGCATTGCCTTGTTGCTAGAAGGCCTGATGCTGGCAGATTACAGCTCTGTAGCCAGTCATTTTCGATTTATTTGAACCTGTTTCTCCAGTCTACTGAGCTTTTGCTGGCTAGCATCAATTCAGACGCGTTGCAATTCCTCAGAACCTCTACCCCATCAGATGGTTCGATCTATGAGAAATTTAGCTAGAGGCGCTTAGACAAAAAAGAAATATTGTGGCTGGGGAAGCATTTAAGTTAGAGGAGGCAGCCAGGGCTGTTTTATTACTTAGACCTCTGTCACCTGTGATGACCCATGAGAGTGGAGAATATTGATCGCTTGTCACTCACGGCATTCAGTAGATTGCATTGACAAAGCTTGTCAGGCCTCTAATAGCAGGGTTAGTGGCCTTGGCTGCAACCCAGGGGAAAACTCTACAGTGCCTATTACTTGGCGGCCTTTAACTCTTACAGAATTGGGAGTGAACGTTGACAAAAGTGAGGGAATCATTTTGTAGTTACAAATGCCCTTTCCTGCTCTGTGCTTTGAGTTTAATTTCCTTTCCTTTTAGAGCCCTCATCCTCATCAGCCATGGCTACTTTTACTAAGGCAGGGAAATCGGTTTGAGGTGTTTGCCTCTTCCATCTATGGTCCTTGTGTGAACACGGGTGGTCTTGGAGAAGCCAGCTGATCCTTAAGTCCTGTAACTGCTGCATAATTGCAAAGTATTCTTACGAACGGGATGGAGAGATATACAGAGCCCAAAGCTGAGCCTGATACCTACAGCCACTTAAAAATACAGTTATCAATCACCGCGCAGTGAAGGTTAGTGAACCGTAGCAGATTTGTATTATCCTCAGATCTCTGTCACTGCCAGCAGCTCTGGTTGCAAAGATAGAAACATAGTGTGGTGGGTTTATCTTGCCTTGACTTCATCTTCCCTGTCATCTCGGTGTAGGAGTAGGACTTGATTATTAAAGAAAAGAATTAAACTATGTACATACTGGGGGAACAGGCAGGAGAAGACTCGTGACAGTTGGACTAGGTGACCGTTGGAGGTGCCTTCCAAATACAATATTCTCTCTATTCTGTTTTCAAAAGTGCAGCGTAGCTGCACACATAGGGGTACAGAACACTGCATAATGTTCAGACATATCTGTGGCCTTGCTTGGTATTTCTAACCTCTTTGTAGCTAAGCCTTGAGTTAGAAAATTGGCAACACTGAGACCTCAGCGGACTCGGGAAAGCTAGACTGGTTTGCAGACCGGGGGTCCGTGCCACACCTGAGTACGAACACTTGTACCTCCTTGCCCGCCTGGGAGTGGCTCAGTGCGCTCCCTTGGCTGCAGGTAGTGTGAGAGAGCAGCGCATCCAGCTTTGTTTTTAAATCTCTCAGAGGAGTGAATTGCTCCTGGAGTGTGCAAATAATTGCAGAATGTTGACTGTACACGTGCATTCTCCGCGTTCTGTCGTGTCTCCCCACGAGTGGCCAGGGCAGAAGCGTCACAGCCCGTCACTGCAGCCCCATCCCTCTCTCAGTTCACAACAAAGTGGAGCTGGGTTCTGCACGCGGGCGAGGTTGGGGAAGGTTTCTGGTCACCTCTGAGTACAAGATGAAACTTCTGGTGAGAGATGACTTTTGTTTCTTTTTGTTCGTTTAACTGTGGTGGGTTTCTTTTTCAAATTCACATGCTAATATCTGTTGAGGTAGCAGAAAAAAAAGTGACATTTAAAATATACAGTTCTCTCTAGCCTATTCAAAGAAATATGGTCAATAACACGCAAGAAATGCGTTCTATATAGAAATTGAGCAGGAGAGCAGCTGATAGAGTTGCATATAATTTTTAACTAAGCTGCTGGATGTATCCATTGAGGAAGTCTCCAGCTGGAGCTTAGGAACATAGCCGAGCTTTTCCAAAGAGAAAATTAAAGCTGTGGGGTTTTCATGTGCTTCCTCTCTAGACTTTTTGACCAAATGTTGTGTTTTGCTTCTGGTAATTTTCTTTGATCCTTACAGAGGGTGTGTGAAGGGATGGTAAATAGTCTGTGTCTCCTTCAAGGAGATGGTAAAAAGTATGAAAAGGCAGTTTGAGCTCATACGAGATCTGTGAACCTGTATTGAATTGGGGTGCGTTTAAATGGAAGATAAGGGTCATATCAAAACCTAGTGTGTATTTCTGAGCTTCCTGTGGGTACTGATGCTGCTTTTTTCCAACACTCCCCAAACTCTCCAGTTGCAACAGATTGACAGCGAGTAAGCAAAGCTGATCCTCAGCTCATAAAGTACTTGTCTTCCCCCAAAATGCCTAATTGTGCAGCTGCTCATCATTCCTTCCTCCTCCATAGCAGCAGCTATGTCAAGGCACTATGTCATCCTTGAAACTTCTCAGTATCCTGCTTTTCAGACCTTAAAAGCACTGACAGAGTGGTTTCAAAGATGCTCTGCTTGGTTTTGTAGGCGTTAACGTTGACCTTTTTGCATCTAGACTGCAAAACTTAAACCTAACAGGAGAAATAAACACTGCAGTAATTAGGGAGGTTTTCAAACATGCTGATCCTACCCAAGTAAAACATAAAAGCACAGGCTTAAAAGCAACTGTGATTATTAAACACACACTGAAACGTTTGTCAGTGTCACTACTTAGAAACTTTCTGGATGAAGGATGAAGCCAGTCACTGGGCTTCAAGGAGAGCTTGCTACCAAAATATTTCTCTTTTTGTGGTCAGCAGGCTTCAGGAGCTTCAGCTCTGTCTCCAGATTTAGCCTAAGAGCTTCTTTTTGCATCTACCAACCAGTTCTCAAATTCTTCATCTCTTCTGTGAGAAAGAAGTCATTCAACTTTAGTAAAATGTGCATTGTATATGCCATGTCTTCCTCTGCGTACCTGAGCACAGGCTAGTTGGTGGAAAGAAGAAATTAATTACCTGTGCGACTTTGTCCCAAATTGAAACCTAGCTCTGGAAAATGGATGCCTGGCATATTAATTCACCATATCACATCGAGCCTTAGGTTTGAGTTCTCTGTGAAAGGTTTTATAATTCATGTAACCTGAAATAATTTACACCTAATTAGATTTTGTCAACTGAATAATTCTGTCTCACGCCGCTTCTGCAGAATAATTTAAGCAACTTCATTTTATCCACAAAATAGCTGTAAATGTCACATTAATTTTGGTGACACAAGCAACTTATAGGAGAGCCACTTGGCAGAATTGTTTGTCAACTGAACCTGTTACGGGCTTTTCACGCTGAGTGCAATGCAGGGATGGACAATATCTCTGCTGGTATTTTAAGTAGGTCATTAGATCAACATTGCTTTTTACGATAAGGTGCCAGAGGTCTGACAACGCTCTATATGCTCTGGAGAATCTGAGCACTGTAGTTCCTTTTGACTGTTGAAGAGTTGATGTGGCTGGCAGAGCCTTCGTTTCCTTTCTCACCAGCCTGAATGATCGGATCCTGTTTCGCAGCCTGAACACTTTGGGGGAAGCCTTTGGCGTGAGGCCAGGTTGACCATGAACTTTGTGTTGGTCTGCAGCAAGGGACTTGCTCAGTCCTGCCCCACACTCTGCCTGGCATGGAAAGGAGGATGAAAAACCGTTGGCACATTTCATCATCGCTGCTAGTTCCGACAAAACGGCTTGTGAATGCTCTTGATGACTGTGTGCTGCTTCACTTGGGGACAGCAGTCTTAACGTTGGTAAGAAATGACAAGACGTTAGCATGGGCATGAGAACACGAACGGCCCTGTGGTGCCACCCGTGGGTGGCTTCCTGCAGGAGTTGTCCTCCACGTCTCCCAGCCCTGGCCTGATTCCTGTGTGGCGCACTGTCCAGCTGGAGTGTGTGAAGGAGGTTGTGCAGTTGGAGCAGGTAATTGGATTTGCTGACATGAGATATTAATTTTATGCTTTTCCTACTAAAAAGTAAAATAAAATTAAACCCAACAAAATTGCATGCACTCAGATGAGCTTATTACACAGAACGTAAGAATTATCTACAGTTGTATTTGTTATACGGTTACTTCTTTTATTAAAATACATGAAAGCTTGTTGCTTAGTGTTGAAGGCCACAGGTTAAGTCCTGCACTGGATTGTTATGTGCTAAATGAATATGGTCTATTTGCTATATTCAAATTAGGGTAGATAACAAACATGAAAGTAGAAGACTTTAAGATGTAAAAAAATTTGGTAATAGCTTTTGGAAAAGAATTAAATGTTTCCAAAAATTAAAAGAAACTGAGATAAAGCATATCTTTTATGATTTTTCTAAAGTACCATTCAAAATTCCTTTTATATCTGTGACATTTGAAATTTGAATCTTACTCTTTTTTTTCCAAATGCGGTACTTAATTTATATATATTTACAGCTAAATTATTGATACAGGATGTGGACCAGAAAGCTTCACAGTGCTGCTACCTTCACCCATGCTGTTCGTGCTGGGTTTTTCACTTAGTCTCACAATGGACCAGACTGTTTTACTGATGTTCACAGTTTCAGAGTGTTGTATCAGTAGTTTCAGAGTAACCTATCAGTAGTATCAGACCAGAAGCATTTACTTATTTTTGAAAAGGAATGGAAATGTTGTAATGAAGGATACAAAGAAATGACCGCTCCAAGGACTAGAGTGCATTCATTTGGGAGGTATTGATGTGTGCTTGGGGGGCCAAATCCGCATTTTCTGTTACTGAATGACAAAATACCTGTTGTCATCTTCTGCACCTTGACTTTGACTCTTGGTTTTCGATGTGCGAGGCCTTACCTGTTCTAATTTCCCTCCTTTAATGAAACCTGTCGTTGGCCTGGAGTCTCAGCAGGGTCAGTCAGTAACAGCATGGGTCTCTTTTTTCCCAGCCACTGAGACAAGGTCCCATCAGTTCCCTCTTCCTTACATCTTCCCTGATGTGGTAGGATGGACAATGTGAAATAACAGCTGTTCCTTCTCTCTTTGGTCGTGCTTGACCACTGAAGTGTGTTTGAAGAGTTGGAGGATCTGAGGGTGAACCGCAAAGTGTCGCTGGCCGTCGCTATATGAAGCAGTCCCTTTTTCCATACAATAAATTGCACATCTGTGCACTTACCTCTCTTGGAAAACATAAATGCACTTCTGAGTGTGTTAGAAAATCCAGCCTTTGCAGGAGAAGAAATCTTTAGATAACCTTCTCCTTATTGTTGAGGCTTGTCTGCAGCTCGTCTGAATGCTGTAATTTAACTGCGCCTGCTGAGCTTTAATCAGCTTTAATGATGAGGATTCATACTGGGTAACACTGTGGTACTTTATTGGTTTTCCACTCTACTTCGTCAAATTTCTTCTCTTTGAATAGGTGGCAGATAGACTGTCACATTAACTATAATTTTTAGTAACTATATTTCCAAGCAGCTTCTGTTGTAATATCATTCTAACCTATTTTATACTGTTCTTGTCAACTCAGGAATTACGAGTAGATAGCTCGTGTGAGTTACTTTGGGTTAACAGGGGGCACATGAGCACACAGGTCCCGGTTTGAGATGTGCATTCGCTCTACCCGACCGCCTGGGGATGAGCCTGCTTGTGCAGTCGCCCTGAGGTACCTCAGTTGGCACCTGCTGCATTTGAAGCGTTCGGGGCTCAACTTACTGGGCGTGTCGTTGTAAACACTTTCTGGAAGTGTTTCTGGTTTGCTATTGACTTTCACCTTCCCTCTCTTAGTTAAGCAAATGAGAGATTGTATATTTGATATCTCCGATCTTTATCTTGTATTAAATCCGGTATAAATACCTTATTAAATACTACATATAAATACATATAGAATATAAATCCTTGTATTAATATTGTATTAAATACTACGACGTGGTTTTTTCGGTGGATCCCAGATGGGATATTGTGAGGCCCCGTTTTGGTACTTTGCTCTGCCCTCAGGGGCTCAGTGTGTAGGCACTTTGGGCCAGAGGCACTGGCAGACATAGGAACCAGTCATTTGGTTTGAAATGGATATGTCGCAAATTAATTATGTTGGGATACCTCTGACTGTTTTAGCCAGAAAACCACAAAATAAAAGGCAGCGTCTTTGGAGACTATTAAGTAGTGGCAGGGTGAGGTAGAGAATGTGCAATTTGGTTCAAACCGGGGTTGAGCCAGGTTTTATTGCCTTCATTCAAAGCAAGTAGACAAAATATAGAAATGTCAATGTGTACGTAAATCAAACTATTCAAACAGATTTAAAGATAGGCACTATTTAGGGAGGATTTCTGTATGCTTTACCGTAATAGTTCTAGGTTCCCCCTAAATAACTTGCAACACTTAGGTTATGCTGCAAATTCTGGTAACCAGTGCCTCAGGTGGGAAGGCAGCAAGGCATCAGGGTCCTTACTGATGCAAACACTGAACTTTTCTGTCTCCCTGGAAGAACAGCAGAATTCCGTTTCTCTGGGGAGACATTTATTTAAGACAGGAAAACAAACTCTTTTTACCGGGGAAAAAACCCCCACACCCTTTGATCATTTGGTGTGATGTTTTACATTCATCGCCTGTAGAGATTTATGTCCATTAACCTGCATTTGAAATAAAGCCTCTCTGATAGAAAGGCTCCATTATTGATTTAAAGCCTTCCAGGTAGTGGAAGACTCACTGTGGCCAGATACAAGCTGTTCTAAGGTTTGATTTTCCCTTCCCCTTCTAAAAATTACATTTTATTTTCATGTTTCTTTTGTCTCTCATCTCCAGCCACGAGTCCCTTAGAGATGCCTGGGACATGACTACCAATATCTTGTGTAATTCAAATTTTGAGAGTCTAATCCCGCTGGCAGCAGTTCTGACCTGCACTGAGAGATATGCAGATCCGATGCTTTGGTGCCATCATATGAGTTATCGTGGCAGTAGGTACAGACAGACCATGTTCAGAGCCATCAGGTCCTGCATAATTTCCAAAAGAGCTGAGCAAGATTTCATGTCAGGGTATTTACCTTTTATTGTTCGTAGGTCAGCTCAGGACCCCTAAAGCAGCCACCAAATTACCCGTGCTTCGGTGTGCTGATTAACATTGCTGTTAAAACAAAAAGAGAGGAAGATACAAACCGCGACACTGAGAGGTTTTTTTGTAAGAGAAGTTGCTCCTGACAGATCCAGAGAAACCTGTGCTGTAACTCAGATTTCTCATGTTGAGCACATTTTAGCTATAGAGCTAATTATCATAAGGATTTTCAAATTACTCCCTCCTAGTTCTTGTCTGGGTACCAAAGGAGTCCATGTTCTGTTTTTGAGCGGATAAAATCCTCCTCCTGGAAGCATTTGTTTATCATATTACAGCTTCACATGAGCTGAGCTCAAGCCTGACCCAATGTTAAGTGTCTGTGGTAGATTTCATTACATCCATATACTGGAAGTCCTGCCAATATACTGGCAGCAAAATCCTAGTGGAAAATAAATGGCAATAAAAAAGAGAAATGATAGCCTCTGTGAGTGGTGAGGAGCAGAGCTTTATTGAGACCGGACAACCCTAGAGATGTCACTTGGCATACAGACACAAGCTTAAGAGAGTGCAAGTGAAAGCTGATATTGGAATAACGACTCTGTGGCACAGACCGGGGAATAATTTAATTAATTGCACCGAAATTTCTTTGATGAATAGTTATGTGGTGATAAGCATGAGGTCGAACAGTAGAATGAGTTTCAGCTTTTTAATGGGCCAGCACAGCTGCAGTTTTGGAAGTGTTCCCGTTCTGATTTTTTTTTTTTTCTTTCCCCCTCTCAGTTTTCTAGTGCTCGCTCCCTTGCCTGCTCTCCGTGCCGGGCGTGCACGTGCACACATGTGCTCGTGCATCCAGCCAGGCCAGGCTGGGCTCCGCACCCCCTGCCCGGCAAAGAGAGCTGGCCAAAGCCACTTGGCTAAGGTAGCCCCTTTGAAATCAATGCCAGATTGAAAGGAAATTGTAGGATGGTTTCTTTATGAATCCTGCATTTTTTTCCTCTGATGCTTTTAACAGGGCCTCCACTGCAACAGTTGTATGAAGATTTTAATAAAACTTTTCTGGTCTCCAGAGGAGGAGGCATGTCTTTGTTGTTGGAGAGCTGGAGGGAAGGGAACAATGCAACACAGCTGGAATTTGAGCATTAATCCTCCGATTCCTGAGCCATATTTTCAGACAGATCAATTACTCCTGGCTGTAACCAATCTCGAGCCATTTCCTCACTGTGCTGGGCTGTGTTTACAGGCACTTGGATGCTGCAGCTTGACATAATCTCCTGACTTTATAGAACTTCAGCTGTAAATATTGCCCGTCAGACCTGCAGCCACTGTCAGCTATGGTTTACCATGAGTCATTAACTGAAAAATTAGGGATAAGAGTTGTGGGTGGTACCGGCTGTCTGGCTGGAAGTTATATTTAGCACCACGCTGTCCGACGATCTCCGCGCGAGAGCTGCAGCGTGCTTTTTGTGAGATGCTGCATGGGTTAGTTCAGAGCTTGCCTCTGTCTAGGGCTCGGAGAGAGAAGCCGCTGTGCCCTGCAGCACGAGAGGGGCAACTGGGACAGGCCACGGGGAAAGAAGTCGGTGCCTCTCTGGGAGAACGTCCCTGAAGGTTTGCTCGGTGAGAGAAGAGACCTCTCTGCTGTGATCCCAGGCTCGGGGCCAGTGACTAGTCGGCCAAAACGGATATGAACATTTCAAAAAGAATGAAAGAAAACATGTAAATGGCTGATAAAACCTGTCAACATCAAACCATTTTTTTTCAAATGCATCAGAGCTGCACAGACACTCTTGTTTTTGAATTACATTCTCTTGTTGCCCTTTTCTTTTTTTTCATTAGAGTAATGGCATGTTCCTCTCCAACAACAACTTCCCGCTGAGGTTTGCGTTGTGCCATGCAAACTTCAGTTATTGAGCTGTGGAAGCCGAGATGCAGGTCCCAGCCCAGTTTCGTGGGCCTTCCTCCTGCTAAATAACAACTTGGTCTCTCATTGCAAAATTAATAAATATACAATAACTTCTTTTGGATTCAAGTAGCTTGTAGCGTGGCCTCCACATGGACATTCCTCTGAGTCTCTCACTTCTTTCAGTGCTTCGTGAATATCTAATACACCGCAAGATACAGTTATCTTTTGTAACAGACGTTTGTCCCACTTTCCCTTTCCAGCCTAATTAATCTGACTGTATTTTAATATCTGTTTTATTAAGGAGAGTCACTGGTAGTATTGCTTGTGAGTCTTGCAGCTTTGGCCTTTCCCAGCAGCTGCAAGTTCCCCACAAGGAGTGGGGAACTGCATGGTTAGTTCAGTTAGTTGCTCGGGTTTCTTTTTTCTTTCTTGGAACTTTGCCCATCTTATTATGAGTTCGTCAGAGAAATGAAATGCAGCAGTAGCTTGAAGAAATCATGGACACTTTCCAACAGTAAAAGAGCTCTGGAGTCAGTATATAAGCTTTCTCCCCTGGTTGCAGTTAGGAAGCCAGTTGACAGTATAATAGGCTTTTGGAGGGGGGGGCGATGGTTTGTATGTTCTGTTTGATGTTGCGAATACCGAGCCCTCAGGGAGATCAGGAAGAAGGATGTTCTGTTCTTCAGGAAAGGAAAAGATTAACCTGCAATGTGCATTGAAACCTAGGAGCTCTGCAAGACTTAGGTGCACCAGAGATGAGTTTGCTTACTTTAAAGGAAATGTCTTCTGTCTTATAACAAAGGCGAGCAAGTGGTTTTGCAAGGATTTGGTTAGAAAAATAATGTGTGTATGTTTATATAAAAGTAAGAGCCACGACTGGGGCTTGAGGTAGGTGAATCTTGAAAGCACAAGGATTCCCTCAAAATGAGTTTCTGATGATCTGGATGCTCCTCAGAGAGACTTGTAACTGTTGTCACAGGAAGTCTGGAAATCATGTGCAGTCTTTGTTTTTTCCAGAGATTCTGGACAGTGTGCTTCTGGTGCATTTTTTCTTTCTCACTTCTGTTTCAACTTGCATCCATGAGGAGATTTCCAAGACTGGGTAGAACATCTACTGTCAATTTTGACAGAGCTGTAGGGGAAACAATATAATCCTTTCCTTTGAGCTAGGAACTTTGTGTCCTTTCTTAATAAATACTGATCAGTACGATACATATAGCTCTTTGTCAGCAGAAATTGTATTTTCATATCCTTAATTTTACCTGCAAATTCAAATAAACTGGTGGGGCCAGGCTTTTCTGTGTAGAGCTTATGCCAATCAGACAAAGTTTCATCTTGGCTATGTATACATACATACAGCTTCTGTTCATGATTTTATGGCCGTTGGAACTGATGGTCTATGACAGGTTTCTGATACTCGGGTAAATGGTTCAGACAGGGCACTATGGAAGGTGTGTGTACCTCCTTTGAGTCACTCCTAATCTTTTACGTTGCTCACAGAACTTATTTCCCTCTTCTTTTCCTCTGTTTACCACAACCCTTAGGATTTCTCCTCTTCGTGAGCAGTTAACAGGAATTTGCATCTGAGGGCTTCTTATGATTAAAGGATATGTGCTATTCATTTTCTCTGGAGATTGTTTACCTTCTTTTGTATGGCGTTCCTTGTTTCCTTGAGACTCTTATTACTGAGTGATAAAGCAATAGTTAATGCTTAATTCAGGGAGATAGGTCTTTAGTGAATATAGGTGAGTGGGACATAGGATTTGTGGTGGTAGGGAGGGAAGAGGCATTGTTTTAATCCAATTTATACATGCCTAGTTAAGTCAAAACTTCTAAAATAAGTTAGCTGGCATTAGTTAGGCTTTCAGTCATCCAAAAGGACTTCAGGGAATTGGAAAAATGTGATCCCAAGGGTGTTCTGCAGTTGTTTCCATCCCATCTCAAGAATTTCTGAAATTGTAGGAGCAGAACCTGAATTTCGTGTATGGCGTGGGCCTCTAATTGGGGATATGCTTGTCTGCGTGTGTATTTATGAGGAAACACAAGATAACTGTCATTTGGTAAGGAGTTCATGGCTTGTTTTCCTGTATTTTGTTTCCACTGTACTTACAGTTACTGCCAGATTCGATTGAACAAGTTCTTATTTAACGTACAGTGATACCTGAAAAAGTTCTTCCACTGTAACAGCCGGTTTTTAGTGGACTATAGTAACCATAACACCAAAGAATGAA
This sequence comes from Apaloderma vittatum, assembly GCF_000703405.1. NCBI lineage: Eukaryota > Metazoa > Chordata > Aves > Trogoniformes > Trogonidae > Apaloderma > Apaloderma vittatum. The sequence continues at coordinate 38,582 of NW_009714386.1, forward strand.
AGTACATGAGCCCGGTTGTCATTGCGCAATGAATCCTATTCTGGGATGGTACTGTGAGATGAATCTATGACACTTTTGAGCTGAAAAATCAATAAATAAAACTTCAAGCACTCTCAGCAATTTAGATAATGGGCACATTCCAGTATTTAGCACCAGCTCTTGTATCTCTCTCAAAATAGCATCCTGAGCTTTTAAAACTTGCCTGTCCTGCTGGAATTTCCTATTTAGCAGGAAGCTCTGGTGAGCAAAGGTTGATATTCTCGTCTTGTAATGTTTTCCTCCTCCAGGGTAAATGAAGTTGCTAGTTCCACAGAGTTGTATTTGACAGAAAGGTAATGGAGATTTTTTTTAGTAAAGTTCAATGTTCTCCTGTTTATTTGAAGGAGTTTTAGGTTTTCATAACACTGTGTGTTTACAGAAAATACTGATTATCTTAGCCTATACTGTATTATTATCCCAGTGCCCCTTCATTGTAGCTTTGTAACAGCATAAACTTCAGAGCAAGGTAAGGCTTTAATTCAGGTGCAATATTCAGATCTCTGGGGCACAGAATCTGCAGCAGCTTTATTCTTTCACTTCTCCTTTTCCCCAAATATATTGCGTCAGTAAACATGACCCCAGTCATTTTCCCTATAGTTTTGTCGTGTTATTCCTGTACCAGAAATCAAGGGGAAGATGGTGAGATATCTCAGTTATAGACAAGCCTTTCATGAACCAAGTCTGCCTAAGCTCTGTGCAGTCAATGAGTCAAAAACCAAACTTCCACAAAACTACGATATTCAAGTTTGGTGCCTCCTTCCTCTCTGGAATGATTTCTCACTTTTGCGTAGGAGGACCAGCGTAACTGGATTAACTGGATGCTCAAGGCTGGCATCGTGAATACTTGGAATCCATAACTAGACTGCGCACATTAATTTCAGTGGAAAAAGTTCTCAGTTGTTGCTGGGCCTGATGGGGCTGTGATTTAACCATGAAGTACACTTGCCATGAGTACCATTCCTGATTTCGGTGTGACTACTCACAGCACCAAATGGTAAGGACAAGTTCATGTTTAGGGTTCTTCTGTGTAAGTATCATTACCGTGCTCCGGAGAGTAGGCAGTGAGCACTCATTGAAGGTAGCATTTTCTCAACAGGAAGAGATTGTGTTTTTTCCAGTAAACAGTGGCTCCTCCCGCGCCCAAATCCCAGAGCCAGGCTTACTAATGTTGCCTGAAGTTCTTACTGGCTTGAGAACTTTTTCAAGAACTGTTAGAAATCAGAGCAGGGAGTTCCAGGCACTTCAGAGTATTCGTTAATGAAACCTTGACTAAAGCAATGTCTTAAAATAGAAGGCTGAATCAGTGTGCTATCTCAAAAAAAGGTTGTTTTTTTTTCCCTTAAATCCCTTAGAATTTATTAGGTAGGCGTGAATAAGAAGGTTGGCTCCAATAAAAAGCTAGCTTTGTAATGATTAGCAGGGGCCCAGTATAATTTAAGATATTCTTTACAGTTTATAAATACGGGCTCATAAAAAGCGTAGATATAAGGAAGCTGTGACTTTAAGTCATTAGAAGCCCAATGGTTTGATAAAATAACAGGAAACAGACAATTTATTATGAGCAATCTCGGTAGCTCTGGATTATCTATAAAACTTTTATGGCCCTCCCCCAGTGGCAAGGGGCCATAAAACTTGCCTGAATGAGGGACTTGTTAATTTACTTGTTAAAGCAAATTAAAAATTTATAAGTGCTTTTAGGTAAATGAGATCTTCTCTCATTGCTGCCCTTGCGGGCTCAGGAGTCCTGGGAGGAAAGAAGTGGTTGCGCTCAAACATCACAGCAGAACAATAAAAGCTATTAAAGTGGTTCAGTTTATTACTACAGAGCCAGACAGCTGTTGCCATGGTTGGCTGTGGGATGCCAGAGGTTGACAACATGGCATTTCTGTGGCCTTAGAAAGAACGTAGTCACTGTGCCTTTCACCCACCCCAGCAGCAGCTTCCGTGCCTCTTTCCTCTGGTTTTTGTGTGGAGCTCTTGATGTCAGTCTTCAGCCTGTCACAGAAACGTCACCATCTCCTTTTATCATTCCTCATCCTAGCTGTGAAATGGGTTTATGAACACTACAGAAAACCTGCACAGTTCCCGCTTGCCTAAGCAGGACATGTGACAGCAAAATAAGTTCTACTTTAATCCCATGCCCCTGCAGTAGCTTTACACAGTGAGGAAGAAGGGCCTGGCAAGGAAAACAGGGCTGTTGGGCATCTCTGAACAGTCTTTGGAAGCTGTTAGAGTGGGTTCGAGAAGTGGTTCCCAACAACTGCTTCTCAGAGCAGATGAGTTCCAGCTGTGGAAGCACCATGAGGAGTTACACTTTGTCCTTGCAGCCCTAACTTAGAAAACCCCATTAAGACATAAAGTTTCTATTGAAAAGTCTTAATATTTAGCAGAAGACTTACTTTGGGTAAGGTTTTTGAATAAGGGGGGAGCTAAATCCAGCTGCAGTTAACTTAACAAAGCTTCTCCCCAACAGTTCTTGTCTAAGCAACTTGTCTCTAATTGTAGTTAAGTCTCTTTTGTTCAGGAAGTATCTTTTACAGATCTAATATTATTTATACAATGAGTGAACAGCACTTCCACGAAGAAAAGAGTGGCATAAATTCGAAAGGTTTATGTTGTGAGCATTTCAGGTGATCACTTCAGGTACTTTCAAGTGTCTTAAGACTGGCACCCAGAAGTAAGCCTGCCCAAACAGCCAGTTGTCTAAACACAGACTGTAGCTTTTAGTGCACATTTTGTCCTTACGTATTTCATTTAATACACATTTCATCTCAGTATGGTTTGTATGATTATATAACTCCTAATGGATATTGCAGGTGCTTTCCTTCAGAATATGAAATAATCATATGCAGAGTACATGGAGAAAGTCTAAAAGCTTGGCCTTCAAAATAGGGGCTGAAAGAACTGGGGCAATTCGGTTTTTAAAAGAGAAGATAGAGTGGAGTTACCCATAACAGTCTTCAAACACAAGAAGATTACTACAGAAAGGAAAGGAAAAAATTTGTTCTGTGTACCCATGATAGAAGGGACAAGGTCACGCTGCCAGTAGGAGATGCAGTTAAATGTGAAGATAGTTGTTGAAGGGTGAAGACAGTGAAACACTGCACTAATCCACCTACAGTGGTTGTAGACATCACTGAGTGTCTTTAGCAACGGTTTGGGCTGGGTTAGCTGCTTGTCTGTGTGCCATGAATGATGCAGGTACATTTGGTCCTTCCTGGGCTCAGAGGGATGGGCTATGGGACCGCTTGAGTCTGCATTTTTCTCCGGTTTTACAGTGCTGAGACTCCTCAGTGCTTGTAGACTGCAGTACATAAAATTAGTACTCAAATACTTCAGGCAATGCTGCCCCAAAGTCTTCATTTCCCATGTGGTTCCCCAGTGAGAGACAGATGTTTAGCAGGACACTTTTTCTTCACGCTCGTAGACCAGACAAAAGCCTACAATCTCCAGGAACTCAAGTATAGCCATAGTAATATCCTGGCACTTCCATCACTCCGTGGTTGTATTATAAATATTTCATGGAAAAACTGTATTATAAAAGTATTATTTTTGCGGTGTGCCAAGAGTAGATCCAGGCACTTGGAGCATAAAAAGTATGAAAGTCGCTTTTTTAATATAGTGCTATCCTCACTAAGTACAGTGTTAGTCTGAAACTGTCTGACATATAAAAATAAGGCAGTGCCTCCAAGGTATATTAATGGTGGTTATACGGCTAATGGTTACATGGCAAGCTCCCAGTACATTCATTTTAGTGCGTGCGTTCCTCTAAACCAGATATGACTGGCTGGAAAGGTCTCTTGAAATCCCATATGGCATCCCCAGGGACGCCACTTCAGCCATTTTTCACTGCACCAGGAGTGGATATAAAATGAGCCGAAAGCTCACTGTCTTTCAGTGGGGTTGTGCTCCTGCCTCGGCGAGGCACGTCTGAAACTCCCAACCCCTCATCCTTGAAATTCATAGTGATGACAGCACTTGAAGTCGAATGATTAATCTTTCATGTCCTTTCATACCTAACTACTGTTCTGGTTCCAGATTTTGGAAAGCTGAATTCCAAATGGGTTTGTGGGTGTTCTCAGCCTTTCTGGATCTGGCCCTTAACCCATAATAACCTGTTTTAACAAAGGAAAAAAAAAAGAATCAAGTACTGAGGCAAAGAGACTGCTTTGTTCAGGCTGAGCTTTTGAGGTGGATAGAAGTACGTAAAGAGTAGTGCATGACAGGGATATGTGTTTTTACGGTAGGTGGTCTGTTATGGAAATATCTATGGAAATATATAGCTATTGTTGGAAGTGTATTGAGCCCAGCTTCTTATTTCTGGCATAAATTAGAGGGAGGGAGATGTTTTGCAACAGCTAATGCTCCATTGGTAAGGCATCAATTGGCAGGTAGAAGACCCAGCTTCATGATCCTGTTTCTCCTGACTTAAGCAGTAACTAGAATGTGGGTCTCTCTTACTCTACATAGTTGCAAGACAGAAGTTTCTTGGATCACCATGAAATCTCCACTGAACAGAACAAAATTAACCCAAGAGGCAGCGTCCTGCAGCTGATTCCTTCCCTAAACCCATGTTTTCTCAAGGCTTTTTTCAATGTTTATTAGTTTAGCTTTGCAATTCCATGTTTACATAAATTACATGATTAAAAGCAAAACAGGAACCTGGACAGAATGTGGTTCCTGTTAAAGTCATTCCAAGTTACTTGCTAACTTAACCCTTTTGAAAACCAGACACTTCTTGAGCTGCCTACATGTTTAATGACCAGAGAGCGTGCTATTCAAACCCATCAGGGAAGGTGTCTGAATTTATTCCCCAAGGTATTTATGTACAGGGTTCATTCATATAGTCAGCTAGGTGATGACAACAAATATTGAATAACATCAGCCTTTTGCCGTACCCTGGGAGCAACGAGGAAGACTTGCCTCGGGTTAATTTAAATCCTAACCTCCAAATTGGTGAAGACCTGCAGAAAATTCATCAGGAGTTTTAAGCTGCATATCTGATTAGGGAACACATGAATTAGATGGCTTGGTATCAGTGGTATAAAATTTTTTGTAGCAGCTAGTTTTTGCATGGGTAGAGCTTTGATGAATACTAGCCTATGTTCTTATCATAAATGAGCAAAAGAAATATAAATTAGAAGCTCATAAATACAGGATTCTCGTTGCCTTTGAAGAACTTCATTTCAGTACAGTTTGCATGAGAATGGTCTCATTGGTTTCCAAAAATGAATTTGGTTTTGGCTAGACTGTAAGTAATGTGTGAGCCATAACATTTTAAGTAGGTGTCTTTTATCTAAAGTAGATAAAAAGGGACACGAGATCTGCAAGGGGTTAATTCATATGTTCCAAATGAAAATGGAATTAGAAAATGCATTCCCTTCTAACATCTCTACTCAGCGTGCAGATCAAAGCCATCATAGGAGTAAATTTATGTCTGATAGTGTGGACGGTTTCAATGCACACTGGTGAAATATCATGCTGATTGCTGATTGAAAACAGTTGTTAATTCTCTACTTCACTAAATTCAGAGTGGAAAAACTTTCCTTAATAAAGAACAGATTGAAGAGAACCAAGACCTTACTGTGTGGAAATTAATGGCAGATGCATATACTGGTAGTTAAAATGTTTCATTAGATGTTAATGTCTTGCTGTGTTTTTAATTGTTCAGAAATTAGCCTCTAGAATATTAAAACCATCTGTTTGTTATCATGATGAAACAGAATACTTAAATAGTTATTAATTTTGTGGGCTTTTTTTTCGTTGTCTGCAAAACTTTGATCTGTTGAGATTTCAGTGGATGCTGGATGCAAAAGTGAAAAACAATTTTAGAACACCTTGGTGCCCCAAATACCATCATTTGCTGCCTGCCACCCATATTTTGCATGCCTGCTTTATTTCACAAATTATTATTCACCAAGGAGAAGTTGACGTTTTTTAGTGCATACGAGGAGTGTGCTGATGCTTGCTGAGCCTGTATAATGGTTGATTTAAACTGTAATATGGTACGTTTTCACATGCTGATACTTAATTTTTAAGTCTTGTGGGTCATTTTAAAGCCCAAATATTTAAAAGCATAGAAGAGGTTCCATGTAGATCCAACAGCACAGGGCTTTGTCGTCCTTTATTTTCAGTTATTTACAACTATTTTCAACTTTTTTCAGGTTTGAGTTTGTGGGGAATTGACATTTTTTGACTGCTTTTTGGATTTTCATTTGTGTTAGTTTTTTTTTTTTATCATGTAGATTAACAATAACGGGCTTCTTCCAAGTACTGATTCAGGTAGATATTCCTCTTTGTGAGAACATACATCAAATATATTTCCAGTGTATTAGTGAATAAATGCTTATTTTTGTCTTCAACTGAGATGAATTTAACTAAGTGCTTCAGTGCTGTCTTGTGGGGAGGCCGTAACATGTATGTGTACACAGCTCTCCATTGTGAAGAGCACAATTTATAACGCATTTCATAATACTTGTTATACGTGATTTAAGTGTGAAAATTTATTCACTAAGCCTAAACATTACTTAGAGAGCCATTAACATATGTTTCCAAGAGATTTTTGACCTTTTCCTGAATAAGCACTTTACAAATTATTAAATGCCAGAATGAGGATTAATTCAAGTAACTATAAATTGATAGTAGTCCTGTGTTATAGGGTTTCTTTTTGCACTTACCGTAATAATAAAACTGCTTACCTAGTATCTGACAGTATTTGCAAGATGGGTAAGATTAGCACAAGTATATGAAAGAGATTTTTTTTTTTTTTTAATCAGTATAAGGTACAGAAATAGTCTGTCAAGTAGTTACAGTGGACACCCAGTTCCCTAAATGAATTCTGTATCCCCTGAAGTCAGTGGAAGCGTTCCCCTTGATGCCAGCGGGTACTGGTTCTTGCCCCGACCTCTTGCTTCTCTGTTGAGGCTACCAACACAAGGGCTAGTAACGCTAGCTGGCACAGTGATTTTTCTGGAAATGAAGCTGGTTTGGGGCTTGGGCTGAGGAAACCAGCTCATTAAATCTATCAAACATTAAATCACCTGAGGTCATTGTTGACAAGGAGCAAGATTCCAAATTGTACCAGGAGATTTTTGACATTTGCAAATAGGAATACTTGTTACTTCAATTGGCAAAAGTAGTCCAAGGTGAAAGCACAGTGCTGCAATATATTTTACATTATTTCTTAGGATGAGAGAGGAGGAGAAGTAAGCAGAAAGAAAAGAAATAATGTAGAGCAAAGCCAAAAAAACCAACAACAAGATGATATTCTTAGGAGTCTGAAGGCATTCTGAATTTTTCAAAGCAGCTGCAGCTCTTATTATGTTAGTCCATGGCAAAAATTCAGGAAGATTTAAGACATGAAGTCAAACTGTGGTTTAAAGATGTAATTCTTCAGTGTTTCTTTTCCTGGTAATGCCTGAGTCCTTGCCACCCCTTCCCACCATCGTCTCTTTCATTGTGCCAAACTGAAGAACTCATCTGGGTTAGCAGCAGTCCGGGAAACGAAGGAAAAAGGATCAACCTGATTGTTTCTAACTTGTCTCAGTTCCCTGAACTGAAGAACTCATCTGGGTTAGAAGCAGTCCGGGAAACGAAGGAAAAAGGATCAGCCTGATTGTTTCTAACTTGTCTCAGTTCCCTGCAAAGCCCTGGCACCAGCTGCAGCTGTACAGCCCAGGAGCCACAGGGCTCTGGGGAAAGGCCGCCGAGAGCGAGTGGGAAACGGCAGAGTTGGGCTCCTTGGGCAGAAGAGAAGCCGTGAAACTACGGCCTTGAGTACAGGACAATTGTTGCTTGTTAGTGCCAAATGGGCTGGCGGTACAGAGCAGCGCCCGGGACTGGCAGAAACCTGCGTGCAGCCTGAAATGCTGAAGTATCTTATCTTGCTTGAAGAGCTTCCCTCAAAGAGGGTGGAGCGTGTAACTCGAAGGTTCCCCTAAGTGGCAACTTGCCGTCTATCAGAAGCTAATCCAGATTTAAGCAACTTAAACAACAGTTCCTCCCTTTGCTTTTCTCCTGAGTTATTTGTGATGACTAGCTTCTCTTCATCTCTAAACTCATCTCCACATCAATGACAGCTGCTAATGAATTCAGATAGTTCATTCCCTTCCCTTCTGTGCTTCTTCAAATGGATTTTCTTTGCTAGATACTTCAGCGCCCCTTTCCTGCTAACAAATGGGTACTGAGGTATATTATTATGACTTTTGCTTCCATCATTCAAGCAAGGAGAAAATACAATATGTATAGACGTGAGTTATATGTCAAAATGCTTTTACTCCCCCTCCCCCCTTTCCTTCACATTATTAAATTATAGAGAAATACTATCATAATAGCCTCTTGGCCAAGTCAGAGAGAGCAGAGTTATGGTTCCCTTGATAAATTGCAAAACGTTATTAAGTTTTGCTCTCTGGACCGAGAGTATTGGCATAAAAGGACATCAACCACAGTCATATTGGTCTTGATTGCTGCTTAATTGCTGCTTGTTTGTGTTAGAGATCATGTGGTTTGATTGATCTTGCCCTGCTTTTGTCATTACAGTTGCAACTTCCTAGTTTTCTCCTTGTACAGAGACCACAGGATGACTTTTAAGTCTTGAATAATTTATATGGCTGGCCAGTTAAACGGCTTAAAATAGTATTATATTTTTAAGCCAATAGCTCAACCTTCAAATCATTATTTATGCGACCAAGTTATTAAATATTTATTCTGGACTTATATCGAACTGCGAAATAGCAGGGTTCTTTTATGTAAACAGTGGCAAGCATCTTGAGGTCCATCCGTGAATACTGATATTTCCTCCTTCAAGACATTTATTTACCCCTGTAATGTTAACTGAGTGTCAAGTTAGTGGTCTGCATTGAGGAAGAAACAGGATCATGGTAGCCATGACTTATTTCAAGTGAGCGAGTACTGTTAATCCAGTCTTTTTCAGGCTCACTTCATGGAGTTGCTTCACACTCTTAGATGATCCCAGAAGGTCTCATCCCATCTTGCATCTCATTTGCACACAAGAAGCAACTGTCCTGTGGACTTGAAATGAGAGAAATTGCACAGAAACCACCTTGATTTTATGATTTCCCTCATTAAAACAGATGCAGCCTTTCTAGTCAAATTTTCAGAGAGCTGTAGAGCTGCAGCACTCTTAAGATTTTCCCGACCTGGCCTGCTTGCTTTTTGTTCCACCGTGTGATTCGTTTTATCTTCTTACTTAAGTATTCTTCCAAGAAGTTATACATTTCAAAGTCAACCAGAGGCCAAGCAGAGTCCTTTAGAGGGTTGGATGTCAGACACTCTGGGCTAGCCGGGATAATATTTCTGTTCTCCTCTCCCCTTTCGAGAGATTCAGAGTAAAGGCAGTGTTTGCCTCTACTTTCCTACCTCGCCTGACCTTTCCTGTACAGCAGAAACAAGAGCTCCTCACAGGTGCACGCTGAGGTTGGGACAGAGTCTGTGAGGCCACAGGCTGGAGCTTGTGCCGCCACCAGTGAAGCAAGAGCTGGTAACATTCTAACAAGAAGGATCTGGAAAATCATGACTGGCAAGTGCTCTGAAATAGGCTATTCTTAGGCAGAATGGTGGGGTTCTCCATTTTTTTAAAAGAGCAAGCCTAACTGCAACCAAAAAAACCAGTCCCTGTGGAAACTGTTGCAGTGAATACACGTACAGTGCTCCTCGTTGGGTATTCCCAGGGCTTGCGGGAGGATATAAAACGATATTAAAAAGTTATATCTATGCCCATAGAACTTAAAATCGGGTTTGGGACATACAAGGCAGAAGCAAGAAGTGTAGATGGTGTAAATGGGCACCACTTGGCTGAATAACATATAGAAATTGTGCTAGATATGGATCAGAATGCGAACGGATAATCCATGCGGACAAGGACACTACACTTGTACCAGGCAGGAATAGGCACTAAAGCGGCTGTGTTTCAGAGATGGGTTTTAGCGTTAAAAAACCTAGTTTCCCTGACACTGAGCCCAGGAAGAGCCCTGGAAATCCAGGGTGGGATACAAACAAGCTCAGCAGCAGGAGCGAGTAAATACTGAGAGGGGCAGATCCGTTCCACCCTGATTGCCACCGCTCCCGCTGCCTGCGGGCGGACGGGCCAGACCTCGCTCCTTCTCCCTCTCTGCTGTGCCAGGCTGTGCTGTGGAAGCTGCTCAGAGAGATTGATTGGTACAATGGAGTGCTTTGCAAGGTGTAATTTTAAAGGCCGTATTTCTCACTGTGCAACCATCAAAATGCAAAGGGTCAGAAGAAGCCTATATTTTTTGCAATTCAGCTTTTAAAGTGTGCTGGAATACGCTTCATTTGTTTCAATTGCCAACAGCTTGCCGTTTCATACTGCTCTTAACAGGAGCTGGGGAACAGAGCGAGTCTGTTACACTTTGTATGTTGTATAATGTATGGATGGTTCTGGGGTGTGATGAGTTTATGCCAAATTTATCTTCGATTTCTGTATAAACAGCACAGAAAAAAGGATGGGCTGCATTCTCTGTGTAACTTAGACAAAATAGAGCTACAGAGCTACTTCAGAGTACCTTCTGTGAGCTATATATCTAAGGTTGCCCAAGCATATAATGAAGGAGAAGAGGATCTGGAAATAAATGCCCGTTTTCTTTATCCCCCACCCCTGCTTTGGCAAGGATGCTATTTATTCTTAGCCCATATTGCTTCTGCTGTTGCTACTGTGAGCAGAACATGGTCACTTGGTGTTTCTGTAATAATAATGCTAAATAGCCAAATCCTCCCCAGGAGAAGAGGGGTGTAGCTTTGTTTCTTTCAGTAGGTTCTCCCACATTTAAGGCCATAGAGGATGAGTTCCTCTACCCCAGTGTGTTGGGCAAGTGCAGCAGCAGACACTGGATCAGCTCAAAGGCACCAGGAAATGATCATCCATGCTTTAGAATAAGTTAAAGACTCCCGTGTTCTGTCTCATAGAGTGAATTAGGTAATTCTTTATAGTTATTCATTCAACTTCTATTAGATTTAGGGGTTTTTTGTCAATGGGAAGTTAGAGAAATGTGTGTGTTTGGTTTTGTTTTTCATAAAAGCAACAGAAAAATTACTTTTTCTTCTCAGTAGAGGCAGAAAGGAAGCAAAAGATAAAATACTGTCTTTCGTGATCTACCTCACTTTTACCATAGAGCTAGACAAAATAAAGCTTCATATTCTGGTAGGGGTGTCACATCCCAGGATGATGGCATGTAGGCCTGATACTCAGCAGCTGACTACTTCATGGAGCATGTGCATTGGTGGTTATAAGTTTGTATATGAAGACACACACAGAGGGCCTCTCTAATGTTTTACTGTATCTCTTAGGTAACAAGATTTTTCTTTCCTGGCATGAAAAATGTCTTTGTATTGATGCTGTTCAGAGTCCACACCTAGAGTGAATTCTTTTCTCATATTTACTGTCTAAACTTGTGTATTGTAAATATTCTTCCTCCTCATTATCTTACCTCTGATTGCTGCTCATCTATTCACCTGGTCAGGGAGATATCATGGTGGTGAACCTGGCTTTGTTAGAAATGCAGCATAGAGGTCTTGCTCCAGATTCACGGCTGCTATGTTGAGCCGTCATTAAACCTTTGGGTGACATGTAAGTGCTGTGTAAGTCACATTCGTCTAACTTATGTCAGTAGCAAGATAGGTTTAAATGCATGGATTTAAATGACAGCTGTTAATCGTGGTTGAAATCACAAGTAACAAGCCCTGATTTACGTTGTTGTTGTTGTTGTTGTGTTTTTCTTGCTATGCCATTCTCCTTTTGTTTTCCTACAGCCAGATTTGTTCTCAGTCATTGATAAAATATGTTCTCTTTGCAATTGGATACTCAGTCCTACATGAAATCTGCTGTTGCTCTTTTCTGGCTGTTGGAAGACACTTCACGTGCATGTGTTTGCTTGAGTGGGGCAGGGACTCGCTCCTCAGGCTGTGTTTGTGCACAAGGTGAATGTGACTGCAATGCCTGTAGCGCAGTGCTGTTGCGAGGCATGTGCGTGAGAGCTGAGCTGACCAGAAAAGAAGTCTTCTTATTTCAAGATAGAGTTTAAAATCAGCACCCTTTAACTGAAAAACGTTTAACTTATCACCCTTTAATCTACCAAGGTTACACTTCTGATTTCTGTACTTAATTGTTCTGTTGCTTAGAATCAATTGTGCTTCAGCATGAATTGTCCTATTTTGAAATGAAAGTTTAAATATTTTAAGGGAAAAATGAGTTTCATTTAAGTGCAAAATGTTTTTACAATACACATTTTAATTTGCTGATGATTTTTCCACCCTGGTGGTCCAAAGAGCACATCAAAACCAGTCTCCTAGAGCATGTTAGGAAAAAAAAAAAAAGTGTAAAACCAGACAAGGAGCCAGTTGGGTCAGCTCCACAGCTGAGTGCTGGAGGTGCTCCCAATGCTGATCCATGCATCAGTTTCAGAGGCATCTGATGCTAAAGAGGCTTCTGTGGACCATCCCTTGCCTGTCCCCCTCCCTTGCCACCAGCATTCGGTGCTGCCCACTGCTCTGGCTCCCTCCCCAGACCTGTGGCTTGTGCACTGTTGCCGTGAGGACACAGCCCAACCCAGTGCCCAGGAGCCCATCTCCTTCCTTCTCTGTGACCATGCGGGAGGGGAGTTGGCGCAGGCTCGCCCGGCACTCTCCCTCCTGCTTGTGTTCTGCGAGCTAAGCTCCTCCTGCTTGTTGCACCCTGAAGAAACAGTGATGGATTCCTGATAAATCATGCCGAGGCAGTCCAGCCAGTTAACTAGGGTCTTGCTGGATTCAGCAGGGCTTTCTTTTTTTCTCACAGGCTGACCTGGCTGTTGCTTTCTGGCCTTTGGCCACCTGGAGCAGCCTGCAGTCATCAGCAACTGCCTGATGTGCCAGTGCTTCTGTCCAGATCAATGTGTGCAGGGAAAAGTATGTGACTGCCAGTGGCCACAAAATTTCACATCTTCAGAGCCTGACTTGAGTCTAGGCTGCTGGGAAAGGCCCAGAGAGTAAGTGCAGGCAAGCTCTGTGTATGTGAAGGAGCTGGTAGAAATATCTTTGTACTACGTAAGGCTGTCGGCCTGATCAGAACAAACTGCTGTCATGGGTGTGGGATTGGGCTGTACCTGTTCAGGCTTTCCAGAGTCAGGAATCATTGCTAATGGTGCATGTAATGAGTTTATTCGTCAGCTGGTCTGAGCTAGAGAATATATTCACCCAGGTAGGAGCCGGATCAGAAGAGTTTTCGACTGGCTTGCCCTTCCAAAAGCTATATGAATAAAGAATGGCAGGCAGAACTGAAAGCCTCACATTCCCCTCCCCACAGCAGGGTTGTACCATCCTTTGGGGAGCAGGTGTCCTATTCCTTTAGGACTCTGGTAAAGGCTTAGATCGCTGCCTGTGCTATAATAAGGAGAAGTGTTAGTATTCATAACTTTAAAATATAATGTAGTGAAATAATCCTTTAATTCCATATGGTGTGGAAACTCAGGCGCCTCGAAACTATACCATAGATTTACTGCTGCCAAATGGTATGGGGTTTTAAATTAAAATACGTTATAAAAAAAAATGAGCTCAGAAGAGCCACATTAGGGTGTTTTTGACGTGATATATAAGCTCTGTGAAAAAGGCTTTTGCTAAATTCTCAGTAGCTTTATTTATTTTGCTTTTTGTTATGTGCAAACCAGGCACCGCTACTATGGAATTATCTAAAGTGGCTTAGGGATCCAGCAAAGCAAACTGCGGTCCTGAGAGGATGATGCTCCCTGTAGTCTGGGGCTCAGCTGCCCTTTCATCCTCCCTTACGCCTCTTAACACGATCGACTATCCCTGTCCATCATTCTTTTCCTTTCCGAGACAAAAGACAACAGAGAGCCATGTTGTTGTGGGTTATCCTTAGGAGTGTTGTGTGGCTTGGGCCCCCCATCCTTTGATTTTGCAGAAATGTCTGACTAATGTTGTAGCTGTAGCATTATTCCTGTAGATCTGTCCTATTCTGAAGCCTGTATGTTTAGGTCTACCCTTTAACTTTGATAGAAGGAAGCATAGCAGAGAGCTGCTTTCCCTGGACACAGCCAAATACTCAGTTTGCCCTCTCACTGTCACAAAATAGGGCTGAATTTTTCCCTGGTGCAAAAAATAGTAATCGTATTTCATGTTGTAGCTGTAGCATTATTCCTGTAGATCTGTCCTATTCTGAAGCCTGTATGTTTAGGTCTACCCTTTAACTTTGATAGAAGGAAGCATAGCAGAGAGCTGCTTTCCCTGGACACAGCCAAATACTCAGTTTGCCCTCTCACTGTCACAAAATAGGGCTGAATTTTTCCCTGGTGCAAAAAATAGTAATCGTATTTCAAGCCACCTGAAAATCTCTCCAGAGTTACTGTTAATGCTTACTCTTACAGCAGTTGCGTGTTGATGTTTTTATATGTAGTTTGGTTTATTCATAATCTTAGCAGTTTCTGATCGGTTTCTGTGTGACCTTTAGACCCATGCTAGTCTGTCTTTTTTTTTCCTTCATCAAATGGTCACTCCTAGTGTTGCCTGTCTTGTGCCTCTCCTTCTGCCCGCCCCATGCTAGCCCAGGAACCCTCATGGCAGTTTCCAGCTCGGCATCTATTCTGCATTACTCTGCAGAGCAACACAGGGTGATGTGTCCGAATATGTCTTTTTAGCTCCGTTTATGAGCAGCAAGTGCTTTTCACCAAGCCGTGGCGTGGCAAGTTTACCGTGGCCAAGGGCCAAACCCCCACCCAGCCAGCCTCTAGTGCTCCCTGACCTCAGCAGGGCAGGGGGAGAAAATCAGAAAACTGCTTGAATTAAAGACAGGGACATCACGGATTACCATCATGGGAAAAACAGCTCTGACTTGTGGCAAACTAATTGAATTTACCGCCAATTAAAATAGATTTGGATAGTGAGAAACAGAACAATTGCAACACTCCTGCTCAGCCCATTCCTTTACTCCTCCGTGTCCCCGAGGGGTGCAGCGATGGTGGCTGCGCTCCCTCTGTCACAGCTCCTCTCCCCTGCTCCAGCACAGCTCCCTCCCACAGGTGACAATTCCCTGAGGAAAAACGTGCTTCAGCGGGAGCTCTCCAGGGGTTGAAATGGTTCCTTCGGGGAGTATTTCCCTCCTCCACTGGGGTCTCGCCAGGGGCAGGAGGGGAATCTCTGCTCACCCTTCACCAGGCTGTTTGCAGCCCCCTGCCTTGCTCCTCAGCGCTCTGGCTTTTTTTTTATACTTAAATGTGCTTTCACAGAGGTGCCGCGGCTGTGGGTGCAGGGAGAGGCTCCTGCCAAACCAGCTCGGGGCGGGCGGCTGGAACCAGCTGGAACCTTCCAGAACCAGCTGGAAGCGCCAGGGCGGGGTCTCCTCCCAGAGGCCCTGCAGGTCCCACCGCCCGCACCTGGGCAGGGAGACTGGAGCCACCCGGGCTTCCGAGCACGACTGCCAGCGCGGAAGGCAAGAGCGAAGAAGTCAGGTGAGCGCGAGTTTTTTCAGGGTGCTGGTTTTTTGATGCACTTTGGCAGCGGAGCCGCCTCGCTCCCCGAAATGATGTAGCCCCCCGAGTGGGGTTATCAGGCCCCAGCCTGGGCAGTCACTGCAGGGAAACCGTCCTTGCTAAAAAAGCAAACCCTCTAATGGAGCGGTTTTGGAGAGCAGGAAAGACTTGTCATTATTCTCACTTTTTTGAGGAGGGAATCGGGTGTGGTGAAAAACCAGAAATGGAACCTGTGCTGAGCGCCAGCCCCACGTTTCAGCCAGCAGTTCCTCCCAGGTGTGTTTGGTTTCCCTTTTCCTTTCTTACTTACTTCCTTTAATAGAAGGAACGTAGATACCTAGTTGTCTAGTTCTGCTTGTCTCTCAGTACGTTCCAGTTGTTTTAAAGGCATTGCAAAATGAGAGGTTCTGTACTGCAACAAGAGATCTCCAAAAATATGATGTGAGGATGCTAAGAATGACCCAAAACAACTAGAAAAGTTTTGGGTGTGCACGAGGGGCCCATCCCCGTGCCATTCAGACTAGGCAAGTGGACTTGGGTTGCTGATTATCACTTTTTTTGCATATACCCCATCTCTCACACTTGGAGAATCCCTGAGGCTGTGCAAGTTTGCTGTGAGTCAGTGACACTCTAGTGGTTTTTAGGGAATTGTGCTTTCAATCTAGGAAATGTCTGTATTTCCTCTTTGTGAGACCCTATAGATGGGTCAGTAAATTCACTCCTACTTGACAATGAAAGTGTGGAGTCAGCTGAGCTTTTTGCAACCCCTTCTTTGTTCCTTTTATTTCCTTTTATTTTTTTTCTTTTCTCCCTCTCTTCTCCTTCTATCTCCAAGCTCATTTAGTGGGGGAGCTCGACCGATTCCAAACCTTAGACTTTAAAAACAAGCGAGAAAGGAGAATAATTTCAAAGCTCTCACGCGTTACTTGACTAACAGACGTTCTTTTTTATGAGAGACCCCCATCAGATAAAAATACTATGTCCTCTGCTGGACTGCGTGGTGCCATTTCAAATAATTCACTTCATGCAGCATGCATGAAACCAGATGAGAAGAGTCAGGGGTGTGTTGATGGAGGAGACTCCTCCGTGAGACACTTGAGGAGACGCCCTGGGAGTTCCATGCTGACTTTGCTTTTTGCGTGGGGTACCCTGACAGGAATGATGCAGAACCAAGAGTTGTCAGCCTGGCACTTTTAAAGTGTTTTCCAAGGGGGACAACTGAATTTTTGATGAGAGGCTGATTTTGGGGTTCCCATGTGCCCAGAAGTAATGCGCCGGATATGTGCAGTAAAACTAAAGATCCAGTCTTACTCGCAGACCCTTTTTTTAGCAGCACTGTGTTATTTCAACATAATTTTGATTTTAAGTGGTTGAATCAGTGCAAGTAGATCAAAATGAACTGTTGCCTATCCACAGTAAGTGTTCTCATGTGCATTTGCGTGTAACTTTAAGTTCTTAAGACATTGGGCACATTTCCGTGCTTTATTTTTTGAATTTAACACAGATTGATGGGTTTTGGAATAAAATGCAAACCCTCAACAGTTTGGCACATGGAGAAACTCAACTTGGAAGGAAGCTATGGAAAACTTATAAATCTTAACTTGGATTTACTTCTGAGTTTGCTGTCTCATCTATGCAGTTCACTTTGTTCCTGCAGAGTTTCAGGCTCTGATATCTTGGTCATATTCTCTTGTTCCTTGTAAACTCTGTCTAGAAAAATGACACCTGCTGGCTTTTTCTTCTCTGCTCTGTAAATAGCTGGAATTCACAAAGTAGAAATATAAAAATGAGCTGTTGTGACTAGTTAATAATTAACTAATGTGTGAAAACTGTGTACAAAATAAAATTTGAGACTGGAAAAAAAAATCTACAGGGCCCCAGATACAATAAGACCTTTTCCATCATTGAGAGGATGTTGACAATAGACTGAGTCAGGGAAACTTGATCCATTTTGGGTGGTTAGATTTTAAGGTTGGGACCATAAAATTACAGTACACAGTGGTCCTAGATAACATCTGTGAGCTTTACATGAAGTATAAGCCTTCTTGAATTTCTTATCCTTCCCTCTGCCTCTACATAGATCTATTAAATCTGACTGATAAACCATTCTATTTGAAATAAAAATCTTTTTACTTCAGATTTTCTGGCTGAGCTGTGGAATATTTAGTCTATTTATTTAATTGTAAGTGTTTGACAAATAGTTCTAGTTTTTATGTTACATTTTCTTCGAGCTGAGAGGAGAGCTATGTGATTTTTTGCAGTTGTACTCATGCATTGTAACTCAATGGTGTGTCTGAGCCTGTAGTTTTATGTGCTCTTTCCTTTCCTTTGATGGCCAGAGTGCACCCAAAGCTGCCTTTTACTGAAGCGGCAATAAGGGATGAAGGTACAGCAGCGCGCACGGACTGAACTCGTAGATGCCATTTGCTCTGTAGTGGTAGGGAGAAACTGATGGTAACCATTAGGGTGACAACGCTTCCTGCACTTCTTGAGAGAACCTGGGTGAGAAGAGCAGTGTGTGGGGGTGAACGGTGTACACAGCTGGGAATGTATGTATGTCTGGGAGATAGAGCAGAAGTGTGTATCTTGTTTGTGTGCACCATCGAAAGAGAATGCATGTGAATTTTTGGCGTGCTTAGGCAGCATGTTTCTGGAAGAACTGGAAAAAAAATCATGAGAGATGAAAGAAAGGGGGAAAACGGTGGTGGAGAGAGTTCTTGGAGAGGGAACTTCTGTCTCCAGTCATGGAATTATGATGAGTGTGTCTATCTATTCCTGTACAGTCTGAATAGAAATTACTATGAATGTATTAATAACTAGAATAAGTTAGGAAGATGAGTTTGGTGTGTGTTACGTGAATATTAGTAAGTGTAGTAGGTGCCTCAAAAGATACTTCATTAGGTACCTTGCCAACTATTTTATCTGAATTTACCTCTGCTGCCAGTATTTACATACGTGATTCTAAATCTAAATATCTGAAATTGACTTTTTGCCAATGTTCACCTCAGGAGTAACCACTCATCACAGGAAATGAGTTCAAACAAAGCATCAACAAGGCTAAAACAAAATTTTGATGAGTTGAAGCAAAATGGAGGGAAAGATACATTAAAACAAATGTGTAAATTTTCAGCACTGTGGTAGATGTAGTTCATGTCTTCTTCTTGCTGTATATGTATCTGTGTATGTGGACATGGGTATAATGTATGTTTACAGTGAATGTTCATTTAAGTGCACTGCTGTTGTAACCTGCTGACCTGCACAACCTGTAGCTTAATATTAAGAGCAAGCAGATGTGTTCTCAATTGTATTGAAAATATAGTTTGTAATTTTTTTGGTATTTTTTATTAATTACAAGGCCAGCAAAGTTCATGAAAGCTGGTTTAAAAGACTAAACCAATCTGATGACTATTAAGTAGCCATTTTGTTTTTATGAACGTTGAGGTTAGTTGAGAATTTTTTACAGTACCAGGTGACGTTGCCAGGGGCTAGTCCAGCGAAAGGCGTCCCCAGAGCGATGGCTGCTCCTTCCCCTGTGGAGAATCCCATTGATCTTAGATCCTCAATACTCTTATGCTGTAATGAGAGAGGGATTGATTCAGTGTGTGCTTTGATGTGATGATAACTTAAGAAATGGTGCCTATGGTATAAATAACTTGGCAGTCTGAAAGTTCTCAAAATGAAGGTCTTAAACTGCATTTCCTTGCCTCCCGCGGGGTCTCAACCCGCATGTGAGCTGTCGTGTGTGTGAGCTTGCTTTGCTGTCGGCATTCGCAGTCTTGCCGAGACGCTGTCTTGGCACCGAGGCTGTGCTGTGCTGGTGGCAGAGCTGGAAGCACCACGTAAACGCTGCTTCATGCACATGTGGGGTTGGGTTGAAGAAGAAGAGTGTACAAGGGGAGTTACCTGAACCAGGCTAAACTCTTGCTCTCTGTTTTTTTTCTCTGTCTTGCAGCTCAAGCCAGGTCAAAACAGTTGCCGAGACAGTGACAGTGAAAGCGCCAGCGGGGAATCGAAAGGTTTCCATCGAAGTAGCTCGCGGGAAAGACTCAGTGACGTAAGTAAAACTCCTGCTGCCAAACACTGCTCTGATTAACCCAGTGTAGTTTTCTGAGGGGTGTAGATCGTAACAGGATTTAGTTTCTGGGGTGGTTTGTAGCTAAAATCTGCTTCTCTTTGGGGGGCTGGGAGAGGAAGAGGTAACTTAAGTCTCCTGCCACAGTTCAGTAAACTTCTTAAAGTTTGTTACAATGTCTGTCTATGTGAAAACACTCATTCCTTTTGAAATAGTTAAAGGCCATTTAATGAAGTTAAAATACTCTGCATAGTTGAGCAGTGAGATGGCCTCTTTTCACCCCAAGTGGGGAAGGAAAAGAATGTATTTCTTTGGGCTAAGTACTGTCTTTATGGAAAGTATTAGAATGTCTAGAGGGACTCAGCTAATTTATATGTAATGAATTGATATAACATGGCCAACAATAGCATAAGCTCTGCCTTTATTGCTCTACCTTAACTGCTATCGAAAATCCTAGAATGGCGGCTCTGCGGAGGGTGTTTTTCTCCGTTGAAGAATGCTGGCCATTCACTGAATGACACGCAGGAGTTATTCCAACTGATGAATGACTACAGAAATCTTTCTGTTACTGCAATTAGATTATTATTTATTTTGTGTACCATCACAATCCTTGAGTGTTTTATTCATGGCTCTGGGTCCTCTGTGCTTGTGTGCTTTACAACACAGAATATAAAGACAGCCCTGTCCCAAAAGAGTGTGTAAATTGGGGATTTTGTAGGTCATATCCTTTGCTGGTAAAAGCATGGATAGCTACATCAGTCAGACCAATTTGTATCAGCCAGCAATCTGGCCCTACTTTTAACTAACCTACATTTTGGAAATGGGGATTTTATCGATGGCATGTCCATGTAGATTTGGGTGACAGATACCAGATGGTGTCCTCTATAGGCCAATCCAGTAAAACTGAATTGAGCAGACGTTAAAAGAAATACCTCTGTAAAGGATACATTTTGTTGTGCAAATTCAAGCCTGAAGGCACACAGCTAGCAATTTTTGCTAGTGTATATCACTGGAACAGCCGCCTGCTTTTTTTTTTTTTTTTCCTTTGGAAGTCTGAAATCTGTAGCACTCTCTTTCTGGATCCCTTTGTCACATTATTTAGAGGTCCATTCCTCCCCTAGAGCCAACCTTTATGATGGGTACATTCAGCTGGGCAATTCAGAGGCTGCCCTTCATAGCTGTCAGGCGAGGTCAATCTTGGGGCTGTAAGATATCTTTGGAAGACGAGAACGAACCAAAGAAGATAGTAAGTGCTCTGTGCAGGTAGCAGTGGATGGCAGCTGACCATGAGCTTCTCACTATTGCCATCCTAGCTTGCTCTGAGCCTGACAGCAGTTGAGAAGTCACTGCAATGAACTTTGCAATTACACAGCACCTTCCAGCAAAAAAATTCACAGCTTCTTGCAAACATCATTTTAATGTAGCCTTGTCACTTCCTTCCAGTGCACAGAGCAGAGCTCTGAGGCTTCCTGGAGTTTCCCAGCAACTCATAGCATTGTAGTACCAGACCTGACAGTGAGAGCAGAGTCCTGGTTGCCCTTCCACCAATCAAAAGCAGTTTTTCTCTCATGTTTTTACAATACTTTCACTTTGTCTTGGCACTATGGTGAATTAAAAGGAAGTGGAGAGCAAATATAACTTCCCTAGTGCACCTGAGAGAGGACGTAGAGATTTACAGGTTACTCAGAAGGAATGTTATGTAAATACATGTGAAAAAAATGTGTATTTTAAGGTGTTATACATAATTTATGTTCTGCTTAATAAATAAGTTCCTTTATGCTTTGATAGTTCATTGCAATACAAGTGTGTCTCTCTGTGGTCTAGTGTTGCTGGTTCAGCTGAGATTTGAAACACACGCAAGAGGTAACTCTCATCTTCCCTGAGTGT
Source organism: Apaloderma vittatum (assembly GCF_000703405.1). Classification (NCBI taxonomy): domain Eukaryota; kingdom Metazoa; phylum Chordata; class Aves; order Trogoniformes; family Trogonidae; genus Apaloderma; species Apaloderma vittatum. The sequence goes on from NW_009714386.1 coordinate 60,074, forward strand.
GTAGTGGCCTTTCCCAGACTCTTTCAGCTAAGAGAAGTAAATGTCGTGGTGCGTTCCTCTCTCACCCAAAGACAAACAACCCGTTTTTTCACATGATAGGGCCTTACAAAGTGATAGTCTTACTTCAACTTCCAGCTATGGGTGAGCCCGCCTTGAGCTGTCCTCCTATGCACAGAGGTGCATCAACAGCTTAAAAAGAGGTTATTATTTTAAATAATATCTTTTGAACGAGTCAGTTGTCTAATGATACCTACCAATTACTTTTCAGAAAAAATTACGGACAAAGGAGTAAGTTTTCTCCGAAAATCCTTTTCTGTGTTTACAACTATTTTCTCAGAAAAAAACTGGCAAGAAGTTGTGTACTCAGTAGGAAATAGAAGAAAAATATAAAATATTGCAGAGATATTAACCCTGAGATCAGAAAGCAAGTTTTGGACATGAAATATAATGTATCTCTGCTGAGGTAGCCTGACAGAATTGTAAGATTAAGTGTGGCTACTGCATGGAAATATATGTAATGACCGAAGCGCATGTACTCTAGGTGGGTGATCAATTTTCAAATCCCTCGTTGTAAGTGAGCTGTTGAAACAGCACTGTTAGCTTCATGAGCTTTAATGTGGAGCCTAAGTGATAGCTTAGTGACAGATGCAGCATGAGGGAGATAGTATAATGAATATCCAGTTGCAAACTGATATGTCAGTGGCTTCATTCCTTCCCCTGTCAGATATCTTTCAACCCTGCATATTCTAAATGTACCTACGGTCCTTGGATATCACAGATTGATGCAAAGTGTGTTTACAAGGGATGACTCCTTTCCGGGCTAATGAGATCCAAGCAGGTAATTTGCAGCATTTGCGAAAGAGGTGGTCAGAAATGAAGAGAAGATAATTCAATGAGAAGACAATGTTAAACAGGAGACTTTTTCTCATAATGAGGCTTGAAATAGCATCAGACAGTAGGAAGAGGAATATCTTGTGTTCTTGTCAGATGCAATGCAGTGAGACTGATTTCCATCAACTCCTTTCTTTGTCCTCATCTTGCACGCGTGTACACACATGCACACACCCCTCTATGGGAGAACATAATTAGCAGAGAGCTTGACCTCTGCCAGATCAGGGATAATGATTGCTCCAACGCTCCATTGCAAGCATTTGACAGTGCCGTGATCCCTCTCCCCGTCTGAATTTCATAAACCCATTTCTCTCTGCCTTTCTGCCCTATACAGTATTTTTTGGAATGACAACTTGTTTTTTCCTTTATGGGCAGAGGTAGCTCCAGGGGCCTAAAACAGAAATTGGAGAGCTGCTTCTCCTTTATATATAGGGTGCTGTAGTCAGTTTAATCTCATCAAAATCTTGCCAGTAGTAGAATTCATTTTGTTGCGATTTTGCTTGGAGACAAGATGGCAGTGCTTTCTCTTCTCCTCAGCTTGGAGCTCAGTCAGCTTGTTTGCCGTATCTTTCTATATGTATTTATTTTTAATTGAGTCTTCCCACTTTGGAATACATGGTGTATTTTTAGCCTTGTTTTACAAAGCAACCAGGAGATTACTTGTGGAAAGCATGAGAACCGCAGCTAACCTGGGTGGTAAATGCACAGAGTATTCAGGGGTTCAGCCACCTCCGTGGTAATCTAAAAAATACATTGCTTTGGTGCACGTTCCGAAATTCTTGATCTTGCACGGAACTGAAGCTCACACTCGACTGTAAATCCATTACTAGTCCAGTAAAAAGAATATCTGTGAAACAAACCTTGCTCATCATTTGGGCGATGGCATTGCAGTGGCAGTGACAGGAGAGGGCTGGCAAGCTGCTCTGGGCACCCTTGGCTGCTGCCTCTGGCATTGATTGCCGGCTTTCAGCAAGGGGATGAATAGTAACAGGCTCTCACATCGGTCGCTGGCTGGGAGGCAGCCCAGGTCTTCCACCCTCGCTACACAACAAAGGCATGGGCGGCCTTTGAACAAGGAATCACAAGCTGGGTGAAATAGCTGGCACCTTTCTGTCTGGAACGTCATTCCAGTTCTTGAATAGGGAGTGGGATGGGAAACTTTCCGTTTGTCCGCTGCACAAGAGGTCTTGTCTTGGGCTCTCATCAAAGCAGACACACTCTTTTGTGAGTGCTTCCCTTTCCGCAGTGCCTTGTAGCTGTGTGCTCACACGGCCGTTGTGTGTTTTGCACTTGAGAATGGGTTACAGTGAGGTAGCACTGAGGAGCATGTCCTGGAGTGTTCTGCCACTGGATCTGTTGCTGTGTGCTTCTATAAGAAAGGTGCCTACACCCTCAGCCCTGTAATTCTCTGGACGGTTCATGGTTTCAGCCTCTAATATGGGATGTTTTCAATTTTCTGTCTCTCTTTCCTCCCACTTGTGTATGGAGCCCAAAGGAAGACAATTTGAGGAACAATCTTTGGGTTACGTGCTCTGAAATCCTTAGTACTTTTCCTTCTCCAGAATATCCTTGGTAATCTTGGCTGTATCTACAGTGGAATAACACCAGTAAAGCTCTGTGTTTGTTTGTGTGTCTGTGTGCCAGAAGCCAGTCGGCTGCAGTGGCTGCTTTTTTGTGTGTGTATGCGAGGGTGTGTATGTGTGTGTTTGTGTGTCTAAGGTTGGGTGCTTAAATGTTTTGTTGCATTATGTTAATTCCTCGGCAGTGCAATCAAATTCATGTCGTAATTAAAGCTGTCAGTTGGAAGGCAAGCCAATCGCCAAGAAAACACAGCATAACAAATGAAGTGAAATGATTCTGCGTGTAGCTATACAATGCTTCGCCAGGCATGAAATTAAATAAGTAATTTGATGTTGACATCAGAAATTGAAATGATACCCACTGTTCCTTCATTCAGTCAGACCTACATAAACAATAGCCAGAACAAATACGTACAACACAGTCTTTCTGCCCACCCAGCTCCCCAAGTAATGCACAATATATATGCAAAATGGGTATAACTGTGCCTTCCAAGACCTCAAGGATGTAATTTTCTTTGGTACACAATAAACTAATGGTTACATGAGGGTTACTGCATTTTTGCTCCTGGGCCAAAAGTTCTTCTTCTTAAGAAAGGAAGGGGAAAAAATAAAATAAGGGAGAAAAAAAAGCAGAAGAAAAATAACCAAAACCTTACTAACTGTAAGCAAGTGACTTGCATTTTGCTGGTGGGTACCTGATGCAGGCTTCTGCTGGTGGTTGTGTGAATATCAAATAGTATATCTAATGTCGAATTTTGCATAGGGTTTCGGAAAGTGAAACCATTACCTCTATTATAGGCACACTTTATATAAAAGATGTAGAACCATCCAGTGCAGGAGCACGACTCAGCATGGGCTTGTAACGGTGCTGCATACACAGTATCACATTCAGCAGTTGGTACCAAGGGTGGTAGGAGCCTTTCGCTATTGGGAGTTATCAAGAAAGGTGAGAAGCTGTCTTCTTGCATAGCCCTCGCTTCAGCCTCTGTGCTCTGTCAACACACAGTTCACAACACAGCTGACTTAGTCATTCATGCATGTGCAATACAGTCTTTCTTATCTCAGTTAAAAAGAGTTTGCAAACTGTACAATCCATATGCAGCATGCAATGTGTGAAGGGCTATATTTCCATCCAGCAAACTCAAATTCCCTGAAAGTGCACAGTTGTTTCTTTTCAGTGAAAGTCATCTGACTGCTGTATTTCAACTGTCCTCCCATAGCCATTGCAGCATTGCTTTTGAAGGAATGGAAATATTCAGTGGGAAATATTTTGCTTGCTTATTCTTTTTTCTTCCTTTTTATTGTTTTGTTTTGATACTTGAGCCTTCCAAAACTTGGAATAAAAAGCAGAAAAAAATTGCACACAGATGCAGAATGCAAACTGGAGCTTTCAGCCTGTAAAGTAAGTTTTAAAAATTGTGAGTGAAAGACTGGAACTCAATTGGCATCTGTACATAGCTTAACCAAAAGTGGTTTTAATGATTGCACGTGTCGTGTTTTATGGGTAGATATCTAGCTTAAATGAAAAGAATTTAGATGGCACAAAGCAGAATGAGTAAAGTGAAAGGCATTATGTGTAATGTGCTTTACCGGGAAAGTAAAGCATTAGATACTAAACTGGAGTGCGCTGAAGTGTGCTCTCTGCCAGGTGCTGTAGCTCTGCAGTCTGTGGGCCACGGTGGCTCACAAAACCATGGTGTGTGGCCCACAAAGGGGACTTTCTAGCTGGAGGCAGTAGCCAGGTTGTGTAGCGGCTGGGGCTGTGGCAGTCACCAGGTTATTCCCAGCTATGTGGTCACCGGAATGTAGAGAAAATCAGAGCAGAAGAGGAAAGCAGAGGCCTCGTGGCCGTGTGTTCCCAAATCTGCGCTGCCCATTCCTCTGCACACAGGGTGATGCTGCTACTGAGGCTCTTTCAGGGACATGGTCACTGGGACCAGGTGGGTCTTGCTGTGCAAGATGGTGACAGAGGGAGCTTGAGGCCCCAGAGCAGGAAGGGTAGGCCCACCAAAACTCCCCAGAGCAGTAAGGGTAGGACCACCAAAACATCCCAGAGCAGGAAGGGTAGGGCCAGCACAACTTGGGATTTCTTTTATTTCTGTGGAGCTCTCCTTGCACACTGATAATCCCAACTGCGGAGTGAAAATCTTGAGTCTTCGTTAGCTGCAATACATAAGATAGAGAGTATTAAGGGGCAGGAACCATGTACCTTCCAAATTTCCATAGCAGTTTTGTTTGCTCGCTAGATGTCCCAACAGAGTTTGTTGATTTTATGATGTTGGTACCCTTATGGCTACCAAGGTGATTTCCTCTTGCTAATCCTTTAATGTCTAATGTCTTAAACCAGAAGGCCTTCTCCTATATGTAGGTAACCTCTCTAAACCTCTCTTCTTAGCAGTGCTCTGGTGAGCACACAGTGATATTCTGATTATTTGCGATGAGTTTTGTTGTTAATTTTAAATTTCTTGGCACAATCTATTCCTGCTCTGCCAAGTTCAGTAAAAAGATGCCACAAGCCCCTTATGGGGGTTGTTTTTTATTTCTGTCAGCGCTGCACTCCACGATCAGAAATTGAGAGTTTACTCCCAGGGTTCCCCGCAATAGTGTCTCAAAACACGAGTGACAGCGATGCAGATTCTGCCCGTTTCCAATGGTTTGCCAAGGCTCATTGGGGTCCCTGTGCCGTTACTGGTAATCCCTGAGCTGTGTCATTACTGAAAGTGAGGTTGTGCTAAGGAACAGAAATAGGAATTGAGCTACAGGATTTAAAGACTGGTCATCTGGACTGCCCACTGCTCACTGGAGAATTATCCTCTGTGTTTTGCTTCCTTGCCCATTGACTAGCCTGGCTTGAAGCGTGTCAGGTGACGGGGCTGCAGCGTTGGGAGCTGTTCACCCTTTAATGTAACCACCAGTGATCTGGATTAGGACTGAGACGTTTAGGGCTCTCACCATGTCTCTAAGAGAACCTGCTGTGTAATCCCCATTGCTTAGATGAAAAACTAATGAAACAAAACCCTTTATCTCCTTAATTCCTGCGTATGTGGAGGTTGTGGTTGTGGCCCACTTAAACTGAATTTCATGATGCGTTGGTTTTTTTTAAGCACTTAAATGTTTTGATTCTTTTCCGTAGTAGTAATATGAGTTTTGAAATCTATTTCACACTGTAGATATTTGTTGTTTTTTCTTTTCTTTTTAAATCCTTGGTTTGTCAAACAGCGTGGACATCCAAATGGGAAATGGTAGTGACTGCATTCTCCAGGAAATGGTGCATTGACTGAAGCGGCTTCTCTGTGCCCACGCGTTCTTTACATTTCAGACTACTAATTATGTTTACAAAATGTCTCATTTTAGAAAAGCACTATGTGTGTACTAACCAGGGCCTTTCGGGAATAAATTGGCAAACAGGTCATACACTGAAAAAGTCATCCAAACCCACCGGGCTTTTTGTTTTGAAGTCAGTCTACTTTTTTTCTTTTCCCCCTCCTGCCTGCCCCTTTGTGGCCACAAAGCTGAGTAGCTGGAGTCCAGGGCATTGAATGTCAGCATGTCAGGGAGGCTGGTTGATGAGTGTCTGTTTAGTCTCAGTGCAGGGCGAAATGCCATCATTAATTCATTACCCAGCTGCCTGTCAAATAAATTGGCAATTACGTCCACTGCAGAAGCTTGGAATTCAGTAAATAGCACGTTACCATCTCAGAGTCGTTGAGAGATGTAAAGGGAAAAATTAAGCAACACGGTGTTTGTTTCAGTAGCAGATGACAAGGGGCAGCACATTGGTGCTGTGATGTAGTGATGAAAAGCTTGGAAAGGGCTGGTAATGAGCTATGTGGATTGGAACGTGTTAAAAACCATCACTGACTTTCCGCTTTGTCTTTGTGTTTTATTGCAGAGCTCAGCTCCTTCCAGCTTGGGAACAGGCTACTTTGTAAGTGTATCTCAACTTTAACACATATGCCTCTGAACAGCATAGCATTACTCCTGAAACAAAAGTGCCTTATTATGCGGAAACAAGAATATAAATAACCAATCCCAGTCTGCCCAATAGGTTAACTTATCTTTTTCTATTTTTTCCTCCACAAACACACAGTAAGTAATATTTCAGACATGGTGGTCAATGTTTTCCTGAACTGATCAGGTGTCATATTAATTACTACATAAGTTCCGACAGTATTTAATTTACACAATTACAGTAAATAAAATGAACCCTGATCTTACTGGCTCTCTAATCTGAGACAGTAGGATTTTGGTTTCCCCTTGTACCAATTCTCATTGATTCACAGACTGTAGAGAGCCCATTACAGCAGTCTGTCTCATCTCCTGTGTACCACAGTCCAGAAAACATGACACAGTGATTTCTACACGTTGCTTAAAAGCCCCGTGTCTCACAGATGATCTTGGAAAACGCAGCTGTAACTGTATTTATGCTAGTTTTACATATTATGTCATGAGAAGAGGATGAGGCCCCAGCTGTTTTGACAGTTGATCATTTTTTCCTGTTATTTATTTGCATGCCCCTTTTTTGATTCATCAGTCTATATTCATACCTTTCTGTGTTTATTCCCACGTTCATCAATATGTATTTTACTTCCACAGATAAGTTTGGGAGTAAAAATGTTTTCCAGTCAATCCAATACACTGTGTATTTTCCTCCAAGATTTGTATTTAAATTGATCATGTCCTACTTCACTTGTACCTTAATGCTATATTCTCCAAACATGTCTTTCTGCCTTTGTAAAATCTCTAGGAGAGATAGAGCATTACCTATGTCAAAAAACAGGTGGGTAAAATGCAGTGAGACTTCTTATTTAACATTGATCTATATATTTAATGTTCTAATCAAGGTCTACTCCTATCTATTTATCAAACTCTGGAGAAAAGCAAACTATATGGTATTTGATTACATAATGGAAAAACTGCATTGCTTTCTTGTCAGATTCCCAGAGAGTAATTTTCTTCCATTAGTACATGGTGAAATTTAGTCTTTTTTCATAGAGGTCTGTGATCTTATAAGAAAGTTATGGGTTTAAACTGTGTGTGTGACCTCACATGGAAAGTGTAAAATGCTAGCACAGAAATTGCTTAAATACCTGGAGAAATCCCGTGTCCTGCTGGATTTACATTGAACTTCTGCACAAACTGAATGTTTGTACTTCTGCGACGATAAGGTCTCAGAAGAGCATTATCAATCAAAAGATTTTCCTGGTAGGTTTCCAATTATACCAAAGCCCGTATCAGTGTAAGGTAAGTTGTGCAACAGGAAAAAAAACTGTTTTCCTTTTTTCAGTGCTTCGCCTGTTTTGTGTCATATGTATTTTTAAGAAGGAAAAATAATATCAAATGGCTCAACGTTTGTTTTGCATTAAGACTAAAACTTGAATGTCTTTCCACAGTTCGGAGTCAATTTCTTTCCTTTGGACACTTAAAATTCAAATCACGTGAATATGCACAGACATGCTTTGGAATGGGACAGCTATAACATGGGATGGGAGGCTGTAAAGCATATATAAATAAGCTTTGTTCTCCTTATAGCAAGAGCTGAATATGCATGATTTAGGAACAATGTTCAGCTTCGTCTTTAGGAAGCAGAGGTAACAGAAGAAAAGCCATCTGCTGTTCCCTTGCACCATACTGTCTGTGGGTTGGTCCAGTAAAGTGAAAATCTGGAAGGTGTCAACATCCCCTATGCTCCAGCAAAAAGCTTGAAAGTTTCCAGTTCTTCCGAGTTAGGGATTTAGTAACACGAAGAAGCTTGACATCTTCTAGTGCCAATGTATTGGCACTTTAAAACATACTAATTTGATCTGTGTGGGTGGGGGAGACATGCCTTATTAGGTTCCATTACTATGATGTATTTAGTTGCACTGTATCTTGTATATAGTCATAGTAATAAGATTTCTTTAGCTTTCTTTTGCTTTCTTCACTAATAGCCAAGTAGATAGAAAACGTCCTTCAGTTTCTATTTTAAAGTCATTTTTACACTTACAGAGTTTTGGATGAAATGTGGAGGGTTTTTTCCTCCCTTTTCAGTTTGAAAGATTGTTGTTAGGATTATCTTGCTTATTGTTTTTAAAAAGTCCATATCCTTATTAACTTACATGGGGCAAATAAAACCCAGATGTGTTTTGCAGTACCAGACAATGAGAAAATGCTCCAGAATGATCCAATTAGCATGTGTTTCTGATAAACGTAATTATTGTATTATCAAAGTGCAAAAGAATATGCACTTGAATTGACTTACTTTTTCCAAAGCTTTTAAGTAGAAAAGACTGTTAGTTTTTGCATTTAGTGTTAACCCAGAATATCAAAATAAGGGTCATTGTTCTCAGATAAAACAAAACTAGTTTTTGGTTTAATAGGTAATAATAAAGCTTTTGCCTGTGGAAATTGTTGGTCAATATATGTTCTTGTTTGGACTATAAAACAGTACGTACTGTAGTTCACCAAAGGAAACACGGGCAACCAGGTAAGTCAAAATGAACTAATGGTAGATTCACTGTCCAAGCACATCTACTACCAAAAGTAGAAGCACAGATGGAAGCAGGTTTTGTTCAGAAATGGATGAACACCGAGGTGTGGATTAAGTAGCTTATATTTGCTGTTTAAATCCAAGTATTAAGGGAATCTTTGCATGTTTAGACCATGTTATGGAGCACGTATGTAATGGCAGTAATACTTGTTGGACTTGGAAACTTCTTTAAGAACCGTGCTTAGGCCAGGCCCTCGGGTTTGATGAGTGGTGGGTCATGCGGATGCTGCACATGCTACAGCAGAGCAAAAAGTACTTTTGGATCCTTCTCTTCAGTAGAGAGCCTCCTGAGGTCACTGAGAGTTTAAGGAACTGTTTACAAATGTGACACTTCCCAGTAATACAAAATCATTTTTCTAGTAGGATAATTCCATCCTAGTAATTCATTATGCACTTCCAGTAGAAGTGATGAAGCCTGAAATCTTGCCGAGGTCTATGCTGTATGTTGCATCTGGATTCTTCTATTGCTGCCTCTTCTTGAGAAGCAGTAGATAGAGGAAAAATACGTGTTCTCTGGAGAGGGCATTCATACTGCCTGCTAGTGCAACCCTCCTTTGCTGTGGAGTCAATGAGGAGGGTTGGGAATCTCCCTCAAGGGATTTAGCCTAACTTACAGTGACTCTGGATCGTCAGAACTGCCATTCGTTAAACAGATTTTCTAATTGGGTGCCTTCAGCAAACCAGGACACATGTGAGTAACCGCTGAGTGAGTGTTAGTGATGCAAAGTTGTTGAGGACTTCCAGGTTCCTCTACAAGGTTCTCTTGGTTAGTCTTCTATTTGTTTCACAGGCAGTAGCGTGGACTTTGTTGGAAAGCTGTTTTCTTTGTTGCTGGAATCTGTTTCACCTGTCTTGGCACTCCATGGCAGAGTGGAAACTTTGCTATCCTTTTTACACATACTAAGTTGATTGTAAGAAAAGAAAAGACAGGGGTAAAAAATCATTTTAATTCTCCTATACCCTTTTGCACTGGCCTGACTTTATTGTTTTCTTTCGGATCAGTCAGTCTATGACTGGTGCACGTGAAAAAAGATTTGGATGCGCTGTTAATGTTGGTGCCCTCTAAGAAGGCATAACTCAAGACTTCCTGGAAGATCTCCCAGTTGTCTTTGACATGTTTTGCATTGCAAATTGTCATTGTGTCTCATCAAAGATAGATTATAAGGTAGATTACATCTCATTGAGAAGTCAGATCGGATAATTTGAAAGTAGTTAGAATTTTAGGGAAAAAAACCTTTTTAGTTTTGAAAGAAAAAATGAGTTTGAATTATGTAAGTTTTTAACATTGTCCACGTATCTATGATTTTAGAAGGCTGAAGAATGTTTTAAAATATAATTAAAGTTTGAATAATAGCAAAAGCTTTTATCTGACTATAAAGGATGATTTTTGCTACTTTTCTTTGTTTATCTTGCACCCATCCAAATTCACATTCAGGAGTACAGGTAGTTCATTGGTTTACAACGCAGAACAGAAATCAAAAGCTAAATAACTCAATATTTTATTTTTAAATGACAAACCTAGTTCACAAGATTGTCAGGTTCTTTGACAACTGTACAGTTTCTCTGTTCATGGCAACTCGTTTCCATTTCTTGTAGTGGTCTGCCTGTCCAGTCTTTGTGGCAATATCTGAGGGGTTTCTGTTCCTTTTTTTAATGCTCATTTTTGGTGAGTATTTGTGGGGGTTTTTCCCCCTAAAAAGCAGAGTTTATGATGAAATCAGAGCTGGTGATGGAAATAATATTGGGAAGGTAGAAGGAAACTCCTGTGACACTTCTTTTCCAAACAATGCTCTTGCTCCACCTTAAAAAAAAGGAAGAATAAGGAAAAATGTGATTTGCACATGGGCTGGTGATTCAGACAAACATAAATCGTGAGCATATTCCCAAAGGCTCTAGCTAATCAGTTGTGCTATCCAATTTGGCCCTGAGTGGGTTCAGTTCAGCAGATGTTTGCGTAGTTACAGCGTGCCACTGGGACACTGTGTTGTGCAATGTTGCATTACATTACTCAGAGCTCTAAAAATTCATCCCAGGGAGAATAAGCAAAGTACCAGTGGTATTAGTGTAGGGATGATGGAAAACCAGTATTTGGCCTAGATAAGGCCATGTATTTCACTGTGCAATAGGACTGATTTTCACCTGAGATGTTATCTTATGGAAGAAATGTGGAATTAGTTCTATCAGCACATTCTCTGGGCTCGTATTCTTGGATAGAGCCCTTAAAACCATGAGATTTTTCCATCGTTGCCTGGTCTATATGCAATGGCGGTGATTCTACGTAGCCTGTGTTTTGTTCTTTGAGGTGGTCAGATTTGTGATGTAGTTGACTGTCTTCAGGTGGGAGCATGTTAAGAGACTCCACTGTAGGAGAGTACAGTATGACCTGTTAGTTTCCACAGGAGAGTAACAGGTTAGATGAAAAGTGTCATTTGAAAGAGTTTTAATAAATTCAGTCAGCTACTGTTACACGAGGGATATAATAGTTCACACCACATGATGTACACACTGATGTTGGTAAATAAAGAGTTGTTGTTCCAGCAAGTAGTTTCAATTGCTGTGTTATATTTAGTACTTGACTTTAGAAGCCAAACATTTAAATGTATTTTGCTTATGTAAAAGTGTGTATCCGTCTGAAGTACTGTGAGGTCTACAAACATGTTACAGCCATGGCTGTTTGGATTGCACCACACTTAATAAACTGTCGTGGCCCCTGTGAATACAGTTGAAAAGACAATCCTTGTTATCCTGTGTTTGGCACTGTAAATCATGGTTAACAAATCCTAATTTGCTTAGTAGGGTAATGAATGATCTCCAATTTTCTCACTGTAATTAGTTTTACCAACTATTATTGTGAAGGGTATACTGAAATCCATTTTAGCTCCACTTTAAAATCTCTGTGTGCCCATTCTTTGTAGAAGTGAAGCTGACAGCAGCAGCTATGAATCTTCTGATAGTAAAATCAGAGTCAAGAAAAGTGGACAAGATCCCCAGTAGAAATCTCTCTGTGGGTCGTAATTACCTCTTAGTATTTACAGACCTCAGTGGAGCAGATATGGTGTGGAGCAGTGAGACCTGGAAACCCTGGTGTTTCTATATCTGAAATCTTTTAGGTGTTGTCTTTTGTTTTCCAGAAGCCATTGAAAATGCACTTTGTTGTAACAGCTGCTGTAAGGGAGGCATCGTCATTGCCAACTAAACACATTATGTGTAATAAAATCTACCCCAAGTCTATTAATTTCAGCATTTATAAACTGTAGTGCTGTTCCTAGGTAGAACTGAGACTCATTACAGAGTTTGCTAACAATATGACTATCAAAGCAAGAATAGCAAATGCAGGCATATGTGTGTTTCCAGCATCCTACTAATCATGATGAGAATAGCTGCAGCAAAACAACTGTTTTTGGAGGACAAAAGTGTGTATTTTTCTAGAGGTTAAGAAAAGCACATATTATTAACTCAATATTTGCGGAATGTTTAGGTAAGCAGGATAAATTACCTGGGCTGGAATTTGACTAAGACAGGTCTACTCAGATCATTTTGAATAAAAATGATGGCCTGGGTTATTTTTGCAGCCCTTCTGAATGGTATTTCCTCATGCATTGGAGAACCCTGCCCTAATGCACGCTTGTGCTTTTTGAATGAAATCTGTTGAATTTGAAACGTTAATCCTTACAATTCTTCTTTGAATTGAGTGAAACTATATTGTCCAAATTTTAAAATGAGAAAGCAGGATATGGCAGCAGTTTCTTACCCAACTAAGCAGAACTGAGATGAGATTTCAGAATTTGAGGTCTTTCAAGTTTGCCCCCTTGTTGCTTAAACACAGATTTTTCATCCTCTGTCTGAACAGTACGATGATTAATGTCTTTAGGACAGACTCCAGATATGTTTGGTGATTCAGGAGATGGTATCCCCAAGGAGTTACCATTTAGGATTGAGCAGTGCTGAGCTAGAGCATGCTTCTTGGCTGTCTTGGGAGGCCTTCGCTCTCCTTCTTGTCCAAGCCCACTCCTGCTTTAGTTATTAGAACTGAGCAGTTCTGTGCTTTCTGTGCAATATCTTTGGCTCACTTTTGCCCTGTCATGTGGTTCCTGTGGTTTTTTTTCTGACATGGTGTTACGTTTATTGCTCTTACATTTCTTCACCAAGTGCATTTGCCTTGTTATTTACTTTTCCTTCTGACTCTATGTGTGGCTGCCTACTTCATGGAGCCATCTTTTTCCCCAGGATAAAAAATATGATGAATGGAGGCAATGTAAAGAACGAAAGGAAGGGAGAGAGAAAAAGGAGAAAAGGAAGGAAATCAGAATTTTTATGTATTTGAAGGGATGATATGAGTGTCTCCAGTATTTGCCACAAAGGTCTCTAAATTCATTATCAGCAGAAGAGAGGAGTGCCTCAAGTCATTGGTAGATAGCTTCATTTACAGTTTAAAAACCATGAGGCATACTCAGTACGTATTTTTATGGTATTTCAGGTGAACTTCCTTAATCATTTTTTTCCAACAAAGATCAGTTTAGAAAAATCAAGACATGATCATTTATAAGCAGATTTTTAATTGCATAATTTCCTCTTCTGCAGATTATAAAGTTTATATAAATAGCAGAAAGACTTAAGATTTGCAGTAAGTCTAAATTTGGTCTCCAATGCCCCATGTTCATGATATGCTCATCAGCTTGCAAAGCAAGAGAATTATTTCTTTGTTTTCCCCCCCTTTTTCTCTTTCTCTCCGCCGTAACATGTGACACAAATTGCAAGTGTGAACCTCAATAATAAAGAATTGCTTCACTGATTGCTAAACATGCATTATGGTGCTTTTAAACTCATTTCGGGTCACTGTACTGCAAATTAGTTTGATTGCAAGCAGTTAAGCTGTCATATGTAAAGCCTTCATCTTCCAAGGGTCTCAGTTTCATATGATTAAAAGAGAATGCTCGATAGCATTGAATGTATTTATTCTATATTTAATCTTTTGGAGGAAAGATAGTGTTGAGTGAAGAGAATGTGTATAATTTCATGAAAAGACAGATGTAATCCCTGAGAGATTTGTTGATAGTCCAGGTTTTGTATCATATTTAAAGGAGATGGACTATGTTCTGCACAAAAGAAGAGCCAGTTTGCTGCTGTTATGGAAGTTTTGAACTTGATGTGAAGAAAGAGGAACATTGGGCTGTTTCTGATGCAGATTATCTGCTGGTGGGAAATTTTGCTCAGAAAAATATAAAATGGACATTTTCTCCCATTTTTCTCCATTTAAAATAAATGGAAGAACTTGGAGGACTTCTGCATTATGTAACTTAAGAATTTGCAGAACAACGCACTGTGAAAAAGAAGGTGGTATGGCAAAAAGCATTATGGTAGAAAGGACTTAAAAGGATAAAATCTCCATTTTGCTGTTTTGTGAAGAAATACTCTCTATGCCTCACTTCCTTATATTTTGGAAGAATACATTTACTAGTTTAGGTTACATTTAATCTTTTAAATAACAGATCTTTGTCTTCTTGTAAAAGTTACAAGTAAGGAAATAGTGGTGCAGTTAAGCAGGGAAAGCACTCCCTTAATGCTGCAGGCACTGGGTTCTAAAACTTGCCCCAAGTAGGACTATGTGCATGATTAGTGTTGTGGCGAATATTCGTATATTCTTCTTTTGAGTCACTTGGAGGAATGTAGTAGGATTGTGCCTGAAGTAGAGAACACATCTCCTGATTGCAAGAATTAAGGCTGAATTTCACAGAAAAAGAGTCCAATCCTCTTTCTCAGCCTTTTATGTCAGAACTCAAAATTGCTGTCTGATAAAATGTAGGACACCAGATTGAATTACTTCATTGAACCACTGCTGTCCCCTGTTAATGGTAATTGCACAGATATAGCGGTCTTTCTTGGCAACATCTCAGATATTTACCTCCCACTGTTTTTCAATTCAAACCTTTGATGAAAATATTCCCAGTACTTCTTTAAAGCAGACACCCAACTGTCTTTCTTGACAAAGGCAAGGTCTTTAAATCAGATCCTGACAATTTGTGACACAGCAGTCTATCTAAATCACCTTTTACCTATGTCTCTGTGTCATTTCCTGAAAAAAAGAGTGTCCATCAGAGGAAGGTTGCTGAAGGCTTGGGGCTCAGAGAGTCTGTGTGTGTGGCAGCGTGGAGCTGGAAGATTTGTGTGTTTGTTTCAGTGGAAGTAATTAGATGAAGGCTTATAAAGTTGCAATGCGTGCTGTAATGGTTTGTTATAGATATTTGGGGGTACTTTATCCATAAGAACAAAGTTATTAGGTTATTGCAGTTCTCAGACTGTCAGGAAATGAAGGTTTTTTGAAGACTTTTTCTTTAGCAAGGGTAAATCTGATAAAAATTAAAAAAAAAAATCAGGGCAAATGTTTTTTTCTTTGCTACACCTGAGGGTTAATGTGCATTCAGCTGAAGTAGCTTATTCACCTCCTGAAATCTCATCTCACTTGATGGTCTGAACTCTCCCTCCCACAGAGAGATGTGGATGCCACATCCACCATTCGCTCTCAAAAATGCTGTTGTTTCAAGCCGTCTTGCATCGTGATGAGTACTCCTTTGACTCGTGCAATCAGATCAGTGCGGTTTTCATTACTGAGGAGCTTGCTGTCTGGCTTTGCTGCAAGATGGCGACCATTCACTCATGCTAGAGGGTTTTCCATCAAATCTCTTTGCATTACTGAGTGTGCTTTTGGTGCAAACTCAAGGTTGGCATATACTGTCAGTGGAGTCAGCTGTATTGTGTAGCATCGCTGTAAAGGAATTCCTAGGAAAAACCTGTGAAAATCGCTTGTCTGAATGAAGGGAAAGGACGGGTATTTATTATGAATGTTGTAGCTGTTCATTTTATTCAGTGCCCTGTATAACAGTGCTCCTCAGTATAGAGACAGTGCCTACCTGTGCTGTTGTGTAGTACATTGGATTAATAGATTTCTAGCTATTACTCTAATAGAACTTCTTAATATTAATAACACTGACTAATTACTCCACCTTAGCACATGAAAAGAGGTTGTTAAATGGCAGAGCAGACACCAGCTATAACACGAGATAACTTCATTAGTACAGTGTTAATCTTTGCCAAGTAGGATATCTCTGTCAGGGGTCGTGATGAAAGATGAGCTTGAAGGGGAGAAATAATTGTTCTACCATGCCCAAGTGTGTGTGCTAAGCTGGTCCAGAGAGTTCATGTTTGAAGCAGCATAGCATCACTGTAGCATATGATGACATTTTTAGAATTTTGAAATGAAAGAAAATTTTCAAAGGAAAGGCTGTGTTGTTGGATGTATCAGAGAATGCAGGAGGAAGGAATACGTTGCATGTTCAAGGCATCATTTCTGATGGATGAGTTTTCATGGTGCACCAGTGAAAGAAAAGGTAGGAAGAAAAGAGAGGGGTTTAAGATTTTTAAAACCCCAGAAGAGATGCGCTTGCAATTTCAAGTTCCCTCAGCTGTCATGAGAAATGAAGAAGGGAAGAGAACTTCTACCTCTTCACTGGCTCCCATGCTTACCTTTTGATTTCTCATGTGCCTTCTGAAGATGGAAATGAGTTTAATGCCGTTTAAAGCCGTTTAATGGCACTGCCACACTTCTGATGTCCAGATTCTGCTTTCTTTTCTTTGATGATATATGACATTAAAGGTAGTAATTGAAGTGTTTGTGAAATAGCAGTAGCCCCAGAAGTTCTGTAGCCACAGCCCTTGTTTCTGTAGACACGTTCCAACACACAAAGAGGTTGGAGAATTGGCAGCACAGTTGCTGGGGAGAGGAATGTGTTTTGGGGCTCTCCAGAAAGCTCTGACGCTAACGAGTCCATCCGCAGAGGGATCCCTTACACCTGGTGATAAGCCATGCTCCTCTCTTCCTGCCTCCTCCGCAATATGAACATCTGGCGTGCAGGATTGTTTCGACCTTGGAGTGGCAGCTGTGTCAGAGGCGATGTGCTCTCACAGCAGAGGACGGAAGCACAAGCAAACCTGGACCCCACGCTGGCAAATCCATGCAGGCACCTTCTGAAAGCACTGTGTCTTCTGCTGTGTGTTGAGCGCTGCCAGCTTGGAAGAGGCAGCCGTGAAGCCTGGGATGCTGTTAAACACCACCAAGGACTTGTTTGCTCCCTCCCCATTCCCCCTTCCCCACTGAACACAAACTGTGAGAAGTCCAAGAACCGCTGCCGTGCCAACAAGAGCAAAATTACTTGCAGCTGGTGAATGCCACCTGCTCCTGCCGAACTTCAGCCAAAACAGTTTCCTCCCCAGAGTGCCCTGGAGTGAAGAATCCAAAAGCTGCTCAGAGCAGGGTGGTATTTAGTGCGGATGGGAGAGAGATGTTGCAATTCTTGCTCGAGAGTGTGTTATGCTGGAGTTATCTAGTACTAATGGCTGCTTCTCCTTTCCCTTTCTGGGTTCCCTCACATCACCCCTTCTGCACTCATCATTAGTTGTTGCTTTTTGCTTTCATTTTTGCAGTTCAGTTCTCAGTGTTTGCTGCTTCTTTCCTCTGCTTTGATATCATTACCTGATTTTCATTAACCTGCTATGAATTTGGTCTTCATTCACTTCTTGACTCAGTTCTAAAGTCCTGTTTCTTGCCGATTTGCGATAGCAATGCCTGGAATGGTAATAGTTATTATCAAGTCCTTTTTATTATTTCTTGACAGTATCATCTAGGATGTTGATTGGAAGGTAAATTTGCTGCAACATTTGAAAAAAGGTCAAGCTTCAGAGAATGTATCACGTAGCTGTGATACTCATGCTGTTGTAAGCTCACTTGCGTATATAATTTCAGATATGAAATTAATCATATTATTCTTTTGCTATTGGTAGCCTGGTTTCCTAAAACTCCAAGTCCTCTCTCAGGGTCTTCATGGATGGAGTCCTCCATCCGATGCTAATGATGAATACGTTTGTGAACAACTGAAACACGGGGATTATTGAGAAATGGTAATCCTTAGAAATTCCACTGACACCCCGTTCTGTTTCTTCTATCTTTCTCTTCCCCAATCCACATTGCCAGGAATTTTGTTGCTTCTGATACAGGACAGCTCTTTGGGGGAACTAATAATTTCCTTTCTATGCATACCCCAGAGGAATGTGAAATGCTCATTCCCTGTATAAGGATGATTGTGCTGCCTGAAAGTGCATAGAAAAATGGATCACGACCATTGTCTAGAGGTCATTGCATCAAAACTCTCTACTGCAGTGTTCCCTTGAAAAACAGCTTTCCTGACCCAGGGGGTCTGTTTCTCTCCTGTGTTTCTGTGCTTATGCTTTCCACAATGCTTAGGGCCTGAACAGGGATGTGGTTTTTCCTTCATTCTTTTTTTCAATTTTTGTGTCAGCTGACTGTGTTCATATAGCTAGAGAGCAGTAAAGTATTTCATCTATTTACTGCTGCATCTAAAATAGATTAAATAAGTGTTTATTTAACTTTTTACTACTGACTTACAAAATTACTTTTAGTCTGATTTGAATATATAACTTTTTTCTGTTTATTTATTGCCATGCTTTGCTTTGATTGCTTTCTTGCAGTGGTATCAAATTGTATGCTAGCTTAATATTTTCTCCCAGATGCATTCTTGATTAAGTCTATGTCAGATATTTATACCAGCAAGAGGGATACTACTTAGAAATTCAGTTTCTTAATAAATACCTATTTTTAAAGTTCATACTTCTTTGAATTAAGGTGACATGATTTAACTTTAGTTAATCACACTTTGTTTCAAAAAGTCTTTGAATATACATTGGAAAAAATATTTTCCTGCATCGCAAATCACCCATATGGCATAGTTGATACAGGATCAAAGGGAAGATGATTTTGGGATGATGTGCAAAGCATACTGGTTTAAATTTCTTTATACTACCAGAATGATTTTTAGTTTGATACTATGGCAGGATGTCATTAAGAGGTTGAGAGTTACTTTCATTAGTTTCTATATATGTACATTAACAGTCCTTGTCTCAAAAAACTCATAACAGAAGCTAACTTTTAATTTTGAGATGAATTAAAAAAAAAAAACCCCAGACAGGAAAACACCACTGGAGAGGAAAAGATATCACATAAAAATATTATACGTAAGTAACTAAGTGATCTTAAAAATCAGAAGCTGGTTCACAGTTGCTGTCATTAGCCATTAGTCAATGTTTTTTTTCAGGTGGGAAAAGACGCGGGATTAAAAAGGAGAAATGTGCAAGTCTAACACCAGAGTTTCAAGTTTGTGTTGACCAGTCGAGTTCCATTGGCTTCACCGGAGCTGTGCTGGGTTGGTCCGGCTGATGACCTGGTCTGTCTTGTTTAGCCAGTAAGAATGCCGTCATGAGATGTGTACTAGAAGTGCCATACTTCACAAATCATATTTTTCTGTGTAACTTCTAGGAAAGCACTTATTCTGGTGGTGGTCGATTTGTTTTGCTCTGGGGGTTTATACACAGCAAAACCGATGGCTTCGTGTGCTGGTTTTTAGCCTAGCCCATTACACTTGGCCTTTTTTTTTACACCAAAAAAATGATCCAAATAAATAGTTCTTCTTGAGACACACCAGTTTTGAATTTATCCTGTCTGTCAGGTGCTAATTTGTGAAAGAAGTCATGTTACTATAAAATATGGAGCATACACGTGAGTCTTGCAGCCATGTCCTTTCGTTGTGTCAGCTGTAGGTAGCTGCTCTCGCCATCTGAAGCCTCGTGCTCCTGCACCTCCTTCACCAGGCAGCGTTGAATAGATTTGACCAGAACGCTAGTATTTCTCTTTTCTAAGCTAATATGGTTGATTTTGTCTGTGGTGGATGAAGGTGCGCTCGCATGATCCCTTCTGCTGGCTGCTCCATACACATGGCAACTTCTGACAGGGGAGCAGTAACAACCAGTAGGGAGTTTGCAATGTCTTCAACTGCAGCAGCTGCTCATAAAGTTAACATCTGTCCTGGCCTTAGTCTCAACATTGTCAGTGTTTTCTTACTGATGAATTTAGCATTTGTATAGTTTATATAAAACCATACAATTTTAATGGCTTTTCTTTTCCTTTTTTTCACTTCTTATGTCATTTTGATGGAAAGGAAAGCACTTGTATGTGGTTTATTTTTCCCCAAAACACCTAGATAGGTTCTCTGCTGATGGAAAGGCCTTGTTGCTTAGTGATAAAGGCAGGGTTTCTCGCATCAGTTTAGATTTCACTCTCCTCTCTTTACATTCTCATCTCAACAAACCACAGGTTCAAGTTTAAACACATGCTTACATCCATTTTATTCAGGAGAGCATGCAAGCACACATGCATAACTGGAGTCAATGGGATTTAAGTGTGTGCTTCACTTTAAAGCATGTACTTCGTTGCTTTCGTGAATACAGGGCGTTTTAGTCTAAGTGGTTTGGAAATTACAGTGGCCTTGAACGCGTCGGTTCTTTTATCCATCTGGAAAAAGGGCTACTGTGAAATTTAGTAAGTACTGTTCACACTTTGAAACTTTTGTGTAAAACGCAGTTATTTCTTTCATCCTCATCTTCCTTGCAGTATGTTTAGTTTACACATAAAAGCACGATACGGAGATGGTTGGAGTTTGTTACTGCGCGTTAGAGTGGGCTGGTGTTGAGACTCATCAGTGTAGGTCGGACTGTGACTGCGCACAGCTCTTCTGTCTAAAGAGCAGCGGCACCCAGGACAGCAATATTTAATCACTGCACCTGGCACTGGAGTGTACCTAACTCACCCAGGGAATAACATCTTTCCACATGGTTATGTTGGAAGTAACAGCTCAAAGGCAGCTTGTGGAGCAGTCACTCATATCTGTCTGTCTGTCTGGATGTCTGTGTTTCTTGTGTATCTGTTTATGCATGTAATTGTCTTTCAGATGTTGAACTGCAGCTCAGCAGCTGGGCCCCGATGTTTTGAAAATCTTAGAGAACTAATTAGGCTCTCCTCAGAGTATGGCTCATCCAGCCAGTCTGAATAAACAAATGTCACCGTTTGTATTAGGAAATCTCTACAAATGACTGATCCCTGTCATGGGGTAACATTAATCTTTTTAGTATAGATTTCCAGTAGTTAACCATCTGTCTTCATGCAGTTTTCCAGAAAACATTCACTACTGGGGCTGGTGGAAAGAAGGTGGGATTAATAACCTGAATACATCATATGAAGCATTAATCTTTAGGATTGGCCATTTGTTTTTATCAAAACAACTCCCTTAAGATAATATTTTACAGCATGTGGTACTTGCATGGACTTCTTTCAAAATGGGAAAATGTTTCAGTATCTGCCATGATCTGTAGTTTGCAAATTTAGTTTGGGTGATGAGGGCTGGAAGTATTCTACATTCTCATCTGATTTGCATTTACAGTCCTGGCCTGTTTAGTGGAAATAACTGATCTTTGCAATATCTGTTGTTAAAGCTTTTCATTCAAATTAACGCTTTTATGTGAGAATTGAAAATTACTCAAGTAAATGGTAATACAGAGGCCGGTACAGGCAGCCAATGGATGATTTTCATCAACTGAGCTGTAAAGATAAGTCCAGTGACTTGGTCTAGGTTAAATGATCTCAGTCTGGCTAAGCGTTTAGGCACCTGCTTGACTATAATCACCGGTTGTTCCACGGATTTTGTTGGTCCTAAGTGCTTTGTTGAAATACAGCCAGATGACTTAGGTCCTGTCTGAGGTCCCTGACTTGCAAGCTGTGGCAAATTAAAGGCGAAAAACAGCTGAAGAGGTTATGGCCCTCAAGCTGTCTGTCCTGCCCTTGTGATGGAGATTACCTCTTCTGCAAGGCAGATGAATGAATGGCTTCTAAAGCATATTAAGTTGAACTCAAATTGGAGACATATTACTCCAAGCTGAAAACTTGAGCACTCCAGAAGCTGCTTCATGAGCCATTCAGTTGTCTCTGCTGTGGCAGGATGACAACTGCCATGGGGGGAATGGAGTAGATGGTGCAGGGGATGGTAACTACTTTGGCCGTCTGATTTTAATCTATCCCTGCATGCAAATCAGAGCTCTTAGTCCCTTTCGTAACAGCCTGGCTTGTGAAGCCTGCTGCTGTTTGCGAAGCTGGCTGGCTCACATGCTCCTGCCTGACCTCCCTGGAGTGCTGTCCAGTGCTTGTCTGGCTTTATCACTTGCCCAGAACAAGAGAAGAAGCAATTTAGACTGAAATCTCCTTGAGAGGAGAGACTTCATCTTCCATGCACTTGGGTGCAGCATATTGTGAACACTATCAGAACAGAACTAATAATTTTCCTAATCTACATACGACACTAGGATACCTGAGTAATGTACAGCACTCCGCACATAAACCGTGTTTATGCCTTCTCACCCAATCACGTCCCTTGTGGTATTTCCAAATAAATGGTGAGTTTCTTACTGATTCTTCCTGATAGAGGGTGATTTGTAATAATCGTGTCATGCTAAACTCATAATAATACTAAATGAAGACATTTGTTGAAGGAAGTGCTTGTAAATTACATGCAAATTCAAGCCTTACTGGCATTAATCAATACCGAAACACAACTTTTGCATTCCTGATATAATACTACTGAATCTGATCCTGGGGATTTTACATTTCCATGTGAATTAAGCATTTATTTTGATTTAAAACTTTATTTTCTACTGAAAATATTGGGGGTTTCGAGTATTTATACAATCTTGAGAGACTTGTACTTTCGTATGCAAGCCTGGTAACTTTTGTGCATGGTGAAGTTACTGGTTTGTGTTCGTGTTTGGTGGTGAGTTTAAGCTGGTCAACTCATCTCCCAGAAAGTCATTTCATTTTGTGTTGAACAGACTGAAATGAGTTGGCAGTTATTTAATCACCGTCACCTGAACATTTTTCTCTAAATGAGCTTCATTATTGCAGCTGTGTGTGATTGTGCCTGATTCTTCTCCTCTATGGTATTGGTCAGCCACTCAGTTACGTTCTCAGCAGCTGCCCTGCTTTGTGGGCTTCTGGAGGGTCACCTGCATGTGAGATGTTGCTTAAAATACAGCCACAACAGAAAGTGTGTGGGTAAGGAATCAGTCCTGCGCAATGTTGCAAGCGGTTTGTTGTTCACTTTGGTGGGACTACGCAGGATACGCGACATTAGGAATGTAAGTAAAGCTTTACATAGTCAGGTTCTCTAGAAACGCTATTTGAGCTCAGAAACAATGCACTGTTTTCATTCTGTGGCAAATTTTGATTGAGAACCACCTTATGGTGATTATGATTTACATTTATTTTCGTAACAGGAGCCCTTTCCTCCCTAATTAAGACTAAAGGGCTGATGCTGTAGTCAGAGTATGGAGAATATTAGACCCAGTGGGAGTAGATGGAATCAAAATATTCTGTTAGATTATTATTTTTTTCCAAGATTTGGTAGAACTAGAGCTCAAAGTAAACCATGAAACCCATTTCAAGATTTTGGGGTGGTGTTTTTATTTTGTCAGACTTTTCAATACCAATGTATTTTGGTTCAACAACATCAGTACTGTGCACTTAGTGTAGTTGTAATGATGTTTTCATATGTATTTCTATTAAAAATAGAGAGATGCTTCCATATCTTCTGATCACTTTTGCATTTCATCTTTTGGCTGGTATCATCCACACATTTTTGTTTAATGTGGAAACTGCAGTTGATGGCTTTTGATAACCACTAACATATTCTACCAGTGATTTCTTTTCACTTGTTATAATTATACTGGAAGCTTAATCATACTTGATTTTGTTTTAAAATATTAGACATCAATAATACAAAAGCTGACACTTTGGGGAATTTAGTGTACTGGTTTATTTATGTCACAGACAAGGTTTTTATTTAAGCAGTTGCTTCAGAGTGACTGCAGAGAATGACAAGTGTTTATTCACAGCCGTGTGCATATAGACTGGTATGTGCTTTCTAGGAATAGCACCACTATTGCATCTTTGCATTCTGTTAAACTCTAGTGTTTGAGACATTTAAGAAGCTACTGCACTTCAGTCCTACCAGTCTCTTTATTTTAGGCCTGATTTAAAGCATATTGAAGTCGTGCGCATTCTTTGTTTGATCTCAGTACATATAATACTCAGTGACTTGAAGTTAATAGACCAGATCATCCTCTGTGGTACGTGTAGTTGATATTTATGTGTCTTCACGAATACGTGTCCGTGCACATGCTTACATAAAATCTCTTGCATACTGTCATAGATTGTTGTACTATGGAGTTCCGCATCTTTGAATCCAATTTATGTGGGAACTACTAGCTTAGTGTAAAATGGACAGCACTGGAAATGGCTGACGTGTCTTTCTCGATTCAATTATTTTCAGCAACCAGAGTTCAATGGTCAATCCATTTAGCACTGCAGGGCAATGCTGCTGTTGGCAGCTTGCAGCTTCCTTGTTGCTGGGTGTATTTACTTTGGTTAAAAAGAGAGTAAAGCGTTTGATGTAAAAGCCACTGATTTTAGAAGACTTTGGTTCAGAACCTGAAGACTGCTGTTATCTGCTAAATTCTCAGCTATTAAATTTTACAAATATATTTGTGTGTTCCTTGTTATACAGCTTTTGCATTAATTGTCTGAAGGAAACAATAAATTCCAGAAGAAAATTATTTAAGAAATAGGGTCTGATTTTCTGTTTAACACTGACGTCAGGATGCTGTAACTCCTTTAAAATCAATGCAGTTACACCAAAATAAAACTGGTGTTAATGGGGTGCAGAAATAAATGTTAATGGAGAGGATAAATCTGAAAATTTCTTTATATCAGACTCAATTGACTCTCATTTTGATCACTTCCCTTGAACTGGAATTAATAAACATGGAAATAGATAGAACTGCGTTGGGATGCAAGTAGTGCAATGGCATGGAGAACACAATGCTTATGACTCCAAGTGACTGCTACAGAACCATTCTAACTTGAATTTCCTTAGTGGAAATTATGCTTTAATCAATCCATTTAACTTGAATGATTTCGGAAATCCGGCCAGCATTTCTTTCGCAGCTCAGATTCTCTGTTTCACTGAACAGGTTTTTGCCTTGGGAGGATCTCCTCCAAATGTATCACTGTTGTAACTCAGCTTCCTTCAGATGAAGTAGATGGAGTTTTATTAGATCTCCCAGACTGTTATATGCAGTAATAGTTTTTCTTTTAAAATAAAGCTGAATGGTTGCATTAGAGATCGGATAGTGAGATTCAAAACACGCATAAGCACAAATGAAGGCAATTTGCTTTCCAAGGTCCTCGGTGTTTTGTGTTTAGACATTGGCAATTACACATTTGTCTGTGGTAACTATAAAACGTTAGAGTCTGAGGAAGTTCTTATTTTTCACTGCCTCCCTGTTGCTGGTTATAGTGTCATGTGGTCGCACAAGGTTGAAGTCATGCCGTATAGATAAACAACTGTGAAGTCTGTGCTCTTTAGGAGAGACTGTGTGTCATGAGTAGTACAGTCTTGTCCTCTCCATCTCTTCTATTGCTCTGTGCAGAAAAGAAATGTCTCTGAAGTAGAGCAGCATCTAGAACATCTTGTTGTAGGAGTACACTGGATTATTA
The DNA here is from genome assembly GCF_000703405.1 of Apaloderma vittatum. NCBI lineage: Eukaryota > Metazoa > Chordata > Aves > Trogoniformes > Trogonidae > Apaloderma > Apaloderma vittatum. Next base: position 85,578 of record NW_009714386.1, read on the forward strand.
TTGTATATAGCGTGCTGTGCCTCCAGCTGCCACAAGAAGAGACATGGCTCATGTCGAAACTTCTGTGCACACTGCTGATCGTTATATGGTGCCTTGTTGGTCCTTTTGTGTTGCTGGTATGCACTCAAATTGGACTGACCCATCAGCTGGTCGAGGGGAGGTTTTACTGGTATGAAGGTGCCTCAAATCCAGAGGCTGCCACACCTTTTAACATCACTCCTGGGTTGCATTGCAGCATTTTTACCAAGCCTGGCTAACAATTTAGAGAATGTTTTTGTCTGGAATTTGGGATACTTGGACTTCCTCTTTGAACTGTGAGTTTTGTTGTCCATTCATACACAGCTTTAAGCAAAGTACCACAGAGGGATGCTGCAGTCAGAGTGCTGAATGTCTTTCCTCTTGACTTGAGTTGTAATTTTCAACATCAAAGCTTTCTTTCTGTGAGTACAGACTTCAAAATTGTCTAAGATTAAATTCCTCATATTGACAGAGCAATGTGAGCCATTGTTTGATATTCTGAAATTGTGGCGGGGAGACAGGGATGGGGACACACTTTAGTTGAGGGGAGTCGATGTTAATGGTCCACATTTCATTTCCATTGAGACTTAATACATTGTTTTGAGCAATGACTGTAGAATGTGAAACATGTAAATGTCTCAGGTGATTATATCGAGCAGAGATTAACAGATGAAAGCTATGGTCTGTGATGGGATTCTGATTTTTGAATAAGAAAAAGTGACTGCACGTTAAGTGTTGCTTATGGAGAGGAGTGGGAAAATGGCTGGCTATTTTATTCTATTTGTCCTGGTATCTTGAGTACCAGCTGTTGAAATAGAAGCCAAACAAAACATTAGGGACTCTGCAAGTATGACTCATGATCCTACAACTGCAGTGAAGTTTAAAGCTAATGAATAGAAAATACTGAGCCAGTGGATTAAAAAGAGAGGCAGAAATATTTATCATATCTAGTAGTCTAAGGGCCTCATCTTTACCATATTCAACCAGAAGCCTGAAGGACTGGATTTATTTTTTTCTCTGACATAAATCAATGTACAGTGTTGCCTTTGGCATATTAGTCATGGGACTTCAATTTCAGTGATTTGAGACCTATGGATAAGAAAAGAGAAGGAAATGTCTCCCAAGGTCTACACTAAAGCAAACTGCAGTATGCAAAGCAGGGAGAGATGCGAGACCAGCACGAGGGAGGTGTCATCAGCACGTAACAGGTAAAAGCTGCGACTGACTTTGATAAGAGCTTTCAGTGACTGAAGTTTTCTTATGAAAAAGGATAGCAAAAAGGCAGATGGTGTCTTTCCATACTCGCTTGTGGACGACAGTGTGATTTTTAAGCAAGATACTTGTACCTTGAAGCAAAGCTGAATTTCACTCCATGGCTATAAACTTCAGCAGTTGCTTCCTTGCAGGGGAGCCCTCCAGCTGCTGTCGTTACCTATACATGGTGCATCCTAGCTTGTTTGAGTGTAGGTTGTGGAGGGTGGTTATATATCTTTTGTAGGTTGCTAGGTTATACACAATCTTTTTACCAAACACATACAGCAAACAAAATAAGTGCTGCATAATGGATTGTGGGGTCAACGTCGTCTTCTTTCTTCATTTTATTTCAGCCTCTGAGAAATGTAAACAATTACACAGGTGTAGTCTCCACCAAAAGTGTAAGAAAGATTGAATTTGGTATTTGTAGCACTATAAAGCAAATACAGAATTCAGTAATGTGTATTTTCATTATCCTAATGGAACATTTCAGTATGTTAAATGTGTTCAGATGTCCTTGGCAAAATTGGGGTCAGTCATGTGAAATGGAGACAAAATGTGTTTCATCATCTTGTGGTTATTATACTACAAGGATTTCATTGTTAAGTGCAACAAGTAATTGCAGCCATCTTTCTGATGCTATCGACTGCTTTATCTAATGAAAATTATTTCTTTCTTGATTATTTAAAATGAACCTTTTACCATTGTCTTGTAAGAAAGTTGTAAGGTTTTTTTTTTTAAAAAATACATTACAGCACCACTATTAACGACAACAACAAATTAAGAGAGTGTGCTTCTCAAACATATTTTATCCAAGGATCTAAAGATGCTTTAGGAAAAAAAATCACAATTAAGCCTTCTCATCTGTGGAAGGCAAATGGAGGAGATGATTAGTACAAAACTGAGAAACCGTTATTCGTGCTAGGCCTGACTGATAACTGCAGAAGTCAATAGTAAAACATTCATTAGCGTAACTGGCTTTGGCTGAGTTCTGCTGCCCCCAGGTCTGCTGAAGTTGGTGGGGTTGTCGCCTGTGGAAGTAGGCTGTGAAATGTATTCATCTGCCTGCGGAGACCCCGTGCAGTGGTCACCTCTGCCTGAGCACCCCGAGCGATGTGCAGGACTTGCGGTGTCCTGTGTTTGAAGATCTCGACTGCAAGGTTTGTTCTGCGAGAATCAAAGTGTTTTCTCTGTGGAGCTCTGCTGGAGTTCGGTGACCTGGTGTTTTAGTTCAGGACCCACGTTTGAACTCTGTTCTGTTGTGCAGTAGACCAGTGATGAGGATTCTCCTTCACTACTATATCATCTTCTGCTATTGCTTTTTATGTCTCAAGAGACAGCTGCTCTGTCAGGCTTTTTCTTTCCCTCATTCATATATGGCCACACACATACACACGCTCATACATACACACACATCTTCCATGCTTGCTTAGGTTACTAACAGAAGGGCCAGTACGCTAAGAGCTTTAATTCCCTACAAGATAGCTACAGAAAAGTGCAGCAGCTTGTAAAACCTGCAAGGTATTGGGTACCCAGAATTCTGCCTCATCCAAGATCACAATCCATCGGAGTTCATGTAGGATGGACCTCTGAGAGATTATTTTCTCACATGGTGTCAGAGTGACAAAATGAATTTTTGCACGACACTGGACTATGTTGCTTGCTGTCTGAGATCTGGACTGTCAGTTCCCTCTGTTTTTGACAATGCAAGATGCACTTTATAGCTACCGATTTGCAGATTTAGGATGCACTGTAAAAATCTTTCTTATGGGATATTTGCCTGCCAGCAGATGTGCATTGCTGTGTGCTTCGGTTCACTGCAAATCTAATGTTCAAGTGTATCAGCTGAAAATTTCTCAGGTTGTCTTTGCCAGGCTTTTCTTTTGCAACTGGTAAAATGTTCCTCACTTGTTTTACATTTCTCAGTTGGATGTATAAAAAAACCCCCCACCATATTTTATTTATTCCGGAAACATCAGAGACCAAATTCCAACACCCATAGGCTTCGTCTCTGCAGATGTGAAATAACTGTTGATCCAAATGGGGTTGTTCTGGATTTACACCTGTGGAGCTAAGTGGAGCTTCACATGGAGGAAGGCCCAAACCATATGACAGTACCAGTTTTGTTTAGAGCAAGTTTTTAATGGTTTCCACCGTTTCATCTAGTGTATTGTAGGTTTTATAGGTCAGTGTGGATAAAAAAATAAAATAAACATCTGGTAATGTACAGCTTTGTTTGTGCAGATTTATAGAGCCACGACAGGGCTGCAGCCGGTGTGTGGCTGTGGATCCAATAAACAGATACTGTGGTTATTTCTACTTTTGGGGAAGACTTGATCAACTGCAAACATCTCCACTGCTGAGTTTGCTCAGCAAGCTGCTCAAGAGACCCCAGCCAATAATTATGCTTTCCAGGCATTTGGTGTTTTACGAACTTGTTTCTGATTTCTCCCCATATGCAAATGTGGGGTTTCAGCCAGGCCGAGGCACCGGGAGCAAAGTGCTGAAGTGACACTTTGTGCCAGGATTTAAGAAGGTCCCCTGAAGCACACAGTCAAGGGAGCTTTAGGGCTATTAAGCTGCTCAGCCACAGTGCCATGATGTTTCCGCTTGCCTCTCTCGCACCATTAATTTGCTACCAGTTGTGAATAGTTGTTTCCATGGGGCAGTGAAAATAAACCTGTGGAACAGGGTGCCACATCATCTGTTTTGCCATTAGGCATGGATTTTTTTTTTCTAATTTTATTTTATTTTTGTTGCTTTCAAAGGAGACTCCCTTTTTTATTATTATTATTATTTGCAACATGTTCACCAGACAAAATGATTATGTTAAGGCAGAGACATCACATCACTTACATTTCATAGCTCAGTGCAATTTTCATAAAGTGCGAGGCAACATCCAAAAAAACATGACTCAGAATTAGAGTTTCAGAAGATTATTATATAGACATTATTTCCCCCAGGTCACGGGCTTTAGTCAAATTTGGAAGAGAATGAAATTGCCAACAGTGAAAAGCAGACAGAAAGGTATGAGTTCATGAGCAGAGAAATAACATTTTCATTTGTTCCTTCCCCATGGGAAAGATTCAACATTCCGGTAAATGGAGACGGTTATAAGAAATGAATTTTTGTCAGCAGGGATGTGATTTTAAGGCTCACTTATCCATTGGCAATCTAGATTTCTAACCCCAGGAATCTAGGAAATTGCTACAGAATGTAGTCTTTATTATAAACAAGGTTTTTTTTCTTTCTTTTCCTTTTTTTTCCACCCTGTCTTTTTTAGTAGTTGAGATTTTTAAGGTGCAGGTCTATGCTGCTCTGAGCATTTCAAGGGGTCATATTGCCACAGAATTATTCTGTGTGGCTTGCTGTCTCTTTGAACTCTGTCTTCTGTGGTGCAGTGATCCTCTCACCCAGAAATTCCTCTGATCATTGGAACAAGGATGTTTTTGAGAACTAAAAGCACCCCCAGCAATGTGGCGTTTGCAGTAGACTTTGCTTCCAAGGATCTAAGTACCATTTCTTACTTTGTGCTTTTCTCTCTTACCCATTATTTGAGCTCTTCTATTTGTACAGGCAGGGAGAACCGAGTAGCAATGAGTTTTAGGGGGTGACTCTGTGTTTTAGTGCGTACAAATAGCCAGGATTTGCAGGCTTTCCATGGCGCAATCCCAGGCAGACAGCGTTGTAATTAAAAAATTGCTTCCAAAAGAAGTGTTCGTTTTTTCCTTCATCTGATTCTTCTAACCTCACTGTGCATTTAGATTCTGTGAGGATGTTCAAATGCTGTTACTATGCCTTCTGGAAAGTAAAAGTGATTTTATATAACTTTAAACCCTTCATTTCTGATGATGCAGATTGATTCTCTAACATTGTTATCTTTTTTTTTCTCTCTAAATTAATAACTTGAAAATACGTACATCTATAGCCTTCTTTCCCATTGTCCATTTTAATATATTTTCCTATGACCAAGACCTATTTGCCTTGCTGTATTATTATGAAGAAATGTTATTGCCATTGCCTGCCAACATCTTACTCACTGTAAATTGCATTAGTTCTGTTAGCTTCATTATTATTATGTCTCAACTGTCATATAATGATTATGGAACATCATGATAGAGGCTGATTAATAAATAAGAATTGATTACTCTGACTTTGTCCATTGTATTAGGCCCAGGAGATTTATACTGTTGATGCATTTTCGGAAAAAACTGCAAATGCTTAATGGAGATAAAAGAGGGGAGTATAATTCTGTCTTACAAATTCACTATCAGATGGCATTCCTTTGTCTCTACTAGCATATAGGGGCAATCAGAGCGGTAGCATGAAGGCTCTCTGAGTGGATCACTCACAGTATTTTGATACGGAACTATTTTCCATTTACTTTTCTTTGTTTTAACGTGTGGGGGTCTGTGGAGTGTTTTAGTGGTGCTGGCTGGCATCAAAGAAAGGGATATAGCTTTTCCTTCATGCCAACATACAACTTTTATTAGAGTTTATTCAGAGATAATATTAAATATGCCTTAAGGAGTGTAAAAAAATGAGCTAAAATGCTAAGTATTACATCTGTGCTAGAGTGTCTGTGTTTCCTTCTGTTGGTCTGAGTCTGGGAACCTAAAAAACTCTGCTGATAGGCCTCGGCATCCTCAGGCAGGTGTCCTGCTGGCCCTTTCCCTGGCAGTGCTGCCTCACACCTGCATCCACATTCCTTTCTGGAGAACACACTGCTATCAAAGGGCCCGGACTCTGAAGAAATCAGAGATTGAACACGATTTGCAAGTTACATTGCTGTTTCACGTACTTTTTTTGGAAACTGAGTGCAAGTCCTTAAGTGTATCGGCTCCCCTGTGAACTATGTGAACGCGAGCTGTAACACGGTGAAAAGAGTGGTGGAGTGTGTTGGAGGTTTGCTCGGCGTTGGGCGATACCCCCTCATCCACCGCGCGAGACCGAGGCTTTTGAGTCTGGGAGGGAGCTATCATGAGAGCGCCGTGTTGCAGGTACAGCGGGAAGTCATCTTATCTCTTAGTGACTGACTAGTTCATCTGCAGATGAGAAATACAAATGGGTTGGAAAACATTGAATCTTATGTTTTAAGACAATGTTCATTAGTACTGGAGTTGGAGGTAGGTTTTCCTTGCCTACCCTGAGTGGTGCAATTTCGTTGCCTGAATCAAGACTGTGATTATAGCTCTGGGCAGGTTTGAGCGTAGAAAGAGATGGAGCAGGAAGAGTGAAGTATGAACCTCACACCTTTTTGGGGTATCACTGATCTCTAAGTAAAAAAAGAACTAGTAAAGGATGTAGTTCAGCAGACTGCCTTGATGTTATTTGTCCTCTTCTGGCTTTGCAAGAAAAGCATAATTTTCTGCATGTACTTGGTTTAATTCTGGCTTACATCTGTCCTGAGTGGTTAACTCACTGTATCCAAGACATTTTACAGTAGCAAGATTAATCCTTCCTAGGCTGTGAATTAGCTTTTTTCGCCATAACTGTGGCCTTTGTCGTGGCCCAGGAGTCCATCAGTGCATGAATAATGCAGCCGAACCCTTGGAGAAATTTCAGGCGGGTTCCCGTCACCAGCATATTAGAAATACCTGCATTTGCTGTGAGGGAGTTGGAAGCGCACATTTTGGGGTTGGCCCAGTCAGGCAGGGACATCCCGTTGGTGCATCCTTGCTGGCCTGAGGACAAGTTGCCGAAGGTGACGAGTCTGCGGAGGCACCAGGGACTGGTGACCGGGAGTGTGCCCTCAGGTCAGGCCAGATGCTGCGACAGAGACTGGATACTGGGGTGATAGGTAAATGGGAAGTGTCTTTGCTAGATGAGTATTTTTCTTAAAACTCTTTCCTGAGAAATAGCATTAAATGGAGCTTTGCCAGGTTTGGGGTTTTTGAGTTTTTTTTGTGTGGTGGTTGGCTTTTTTCCTAGTAAGAAAGTGCTCCAGTTGCCAGTGGACTCCTATGAAAGCATTGCTTGTGTTCCTGTAGTATTTATTGTAATTCCTAGAGCTGTCAGTCAGGGCTCAGGCCTCGTTGTGCAGACAGAGGCTCACATTGCTTACAGTCTATGAGAAATATAATGATCTGCACCTAGTGAAGGGAAGCATTTAATGAAATCTCTTTCAGACATGGGAAAATAAGGTTTTTACTGCTTGTTGATAAAGTCATTCTCTTCTTACTAAGTGTACTGTTGGGAACAGAACATAAAGCTCTTGTGTCTGATTGTTTCTTTTGCTGGAGCTAATGTTTTGAATACATGTTTGACTCTGGAATAAATGTTTTATGTTATAGTCTGGTTGTTCCTGTGCAAAGAAGGAGCCAAAGACTCATGCAACTAAGCAATTTTGAAAATGAGCAGTACAGGAGAATTGGAAATCGTAAGTGGAAAAAATCCTGAGAAATAACTCAGGTTGCTACAACTCCACCTGACCCTGGGCAATTGTTGGACCAGTGATGTTTTAATGCGGGGCATTGCCGTCATGTATTTTATTTTGCTGCGGTTCTCTGGTGCTTTGGTGCATCCTGTTGAAGTAGATTAAACCCACCGAGGAACCACTGAGCCCCTTGGATCCTGATCCAGCGTGACTGGTCGCATTTAGAGGTTAGAAGCAGCCAATGCCTTTTCTGCCGTTTTGAGCATGCATGACTGGGTGGCAGTTTTAAAGCCACCAGGATCCACCTGTGAAGCTGCCCTTGAAGATCAATTGGAATGGAGAAGGAAAGAAATAGGAGATTTGCAGTTTATTGGTAGTAGGAGAAAAACAGTAGTTCTTTTCTTTTGTAGCTGATGCAAGGCTTCACCAATCCCTCCAGGAGCTGACAGCTGCCAACTTAGTTTTCCTGGCCTATACAAGAAAAGCAGCAAACCCATTCCAATTTACCATTATAATTTACACTGTAGTCTGCCTTCTCTGCACTTAGAGCTGGGCCTCAGTTTGGCTTTATGAAGAAGATCACTCTGTAGTTTAGAGGCTTTATATTTAACATGTATATTTCTTTTTTCAATGTCCAAACCAGACGATTCAGCAATGATCTTAAAATTTTGATTTTCACTAGCAGCAGTTCTTACTGCAGTGATGGCATAAGAGGGTTTTCTCCATCTGTAGATCTTCCAATGCATTTCTCCTCCCCTGCCTTTCTTTCAGGCAGTGTGTAGATACTGGAGAAGTGAACATCGCCTCCTTCCTCTTGCCCAGGTGTGGACTCACACCATTCGATCTTCAGCTGGTAGGGAAGGAGTTATGGTTCAATATGAAGTTCTGCCAGATTTCTCCTGCCTGTAACTCCAGGGAAATTGTATGTTTTTTTGGAGAGGAGGAAGAAAAAGAGGGGGGAGGTTAGGATACTGTATGCTTTTGTAATTTATTTCCCTTAAAGAGTTGCAAAGGAAAACGATGAGGCGTGTGTCTCTTGACTCCTATTATTTTTGGTGTGATTCTATCCACCTTTGGCAGAAAGTGTTTAATAGGAGGATTTTGTGACAAGGAAAGACTGCATCATCTTCACCTTAACTTCAGCTACCATCTTTTATAATAGTTGCTCTTATGGTTTTGGTAAAAATGCCAAACTGGTGACCTTGGCATCTGAAGTCTTTTTCGTGTCCTTGGAGCAGTTCCAGCATGGCAGTGGAAAGTGACGTGGAGGGACATTTCAAAGGGACATAGTACGTTTTTGGAAACTGGGAAAGAAGTTATTGGGAGTTTTGAGAGTGCTTTCTGGACCTTCGTTTTTTAATTGTTGGTTTTGGGATGGTTTTCTTTGTTGTTGTTGTGGGTTTGTTTTGGTTTTTCTTCCCCCAGATTGTCAGTGTGAGGAATCTCTTTCTCTGTGAAGTAAGACTGTGAGGGCACAACACCATTTCGGAAACGTACTGGTAACCTTTCCTCTCTTGCACACATCCACACGCCACAAAACCTGCTAACCCTTCAGAGCTGGTTAGTGGTTTGGGATGTCTTCTTCTGAGCGTTCAGCTGAAATATCCTAAGTTACTTATCTGATGATAGGTTTTATTTCTGATAGTCAACTTTTTTCCATAGTATCTCTGAAAAGAAACCTAGCATCTGGACCACCTAGAGCTCTTAGACAACTCCTCCAACGTTTTGTAACCCTGGAATGAAAGATAGGAAAGTTGGTTGTGGGTGGCATGTAACATGCTCTGTATATGATTCTCACTTCAAAAAAAGTAAGAGAAATTAGACCAGTGGTTTGGTAAATTATATGAGAAATAGACCTTGCTTGCTAATGGAGTGTGACGAAACTGATGTGCTGAAGATGATCTATATTATTTCATATTTCTCTGAGGAGAAAAAATGATAAACTTGATGATGTGTGATTTATTCATGTTTCTGAACATAAAGAATCCTAAAGTCAACTGTCTGTTTCTCATTCTGAGACTGATAGCAGGATTTACACTGGGATTTAGCGGTTGGGGTTTGTTATGAGTACTGTGGAGGAGAGAAGCATTGATTAATGATGGAGTTGGAAATATCTACAGATAGGATGATTATGCAGAAACTGCAGCCTTTTTCGCATGTCTGTTTTACTACTTCACAAAACATGATGACAAGTATGTTAAATTCAGGGAGGGTCGAGGAGGGAGGGTCATTGTAGTGATTTGTTGGGTTTATTTAGTTTGGGGTTTTTTCTTACTGTTACTCCTTTCCTTTGCTATCATTCTCTTTGCACATGTAGAGTTTTTTTCCTTCCCTATAATGGAAACGCTCCAGTCCTGTTACTCTATTAGCTCAATTCATGCTGTATCCCTCTGGTGAACTGCTTTTTGAGCTGGGTCGTCAAAACCTTATGTAATTTAGAAATTCAGTTGACAATTTCTTAGGACCAGAGGTTGTTGCTTTCCTTTGTTCTGCTGCTGAAAGAATGGATCTTCATCTGACTTGTGAGAGAGATCTCCGTGATTCAGAAAAGAGCACAACTTCTTTTGCTTTTTGGCCTCAGGACCAACTGCTGTGATTACATGGTCTTGAGGATGAAGTGCGTGAAAGCAAAGACCTTTGAAATCTGACATATCCTGCAATAAAAGAAAAAAGGGGAAAAAAAACAAACCCAAACTGCAGAGTACCGTAGAAGGTAGGCCATACAGGAGAAGGGTAGGCCATTCAGGGATGAAGTGGGGTGTTGTACCTAGGGGGAAAAATGTGTACTCAGAGACTTTTGGATTCTTGGAGTAGTTTGCACTGTTCTTATATTCACAAATTTTGACCTTCAAAATATATATTAAATTACAGTCACTGTCTGAACAAGGATGGAGTTGTAGAAACAGTAACATTGTTGGGTAAATCATCCAGAGATGAAGCAAGGTTATAGAAGAGCTTTAGATTGCAGTGATTTATGCATTGTAGTAAACTGTCTCCTATGACATGAGGGAAAGATAATAGATTTTGACTAGGCTTTCCTCAATTCATGAAGAGGTAGCATGGCAGGAATTGCAAAGGTACTTGAGAGACAAAAGGACAAGCAGACATGCAAAATTGTACTCTGGATGTTGATGTAATGGCAAGATGTAGTTAGGTGAGCAGCTGGAGTGGGCCACAATAGTACTGGGTTTGGAAGGTTATGAGAAGCGGGAGAAAACTAAACCAAGGAGTACTGCTGGGTTTGTATTTCTCAGTGCCTGAAGCACTGTTCTGAGTGTGTTTGAAAAGGGCAAGTTCACAGATGTTAGGGCCAGAGGGCAAGCAGTGGGCTGCAAAACCTTTCACCTTTTGGGTCACTAGTTCAAAATTACCCTGCTTCATCTAAAAGTCATTGCCATCTGTTGGGTGGCTGCGGGCCAACACGGAATAAATGAATGGCATCAATCCCAGCACAGACAGTGACAAACGTATTATCACACATTAGGACCTCTTCTGATGGCCTTGAGGTGAAAGGGGGTAAATGACCCACTGTGCCCCAAAAGAAGGCTCAGGGGCTGAGCAGTGAGTGCCTGGGAAGCAGTTGTGATGCTGCTGCATTTTATTTGCTTTGTATGTACAAGAAGCAATTCAGTGTCCAAGGCACATCCTTGTAACACACTTCCCCAGCATTATGTTACACTACTTTTCAATATGGATGTCTGCATGTTTTCAAAAGTAACAGTTACAGAAATTTCTGAAAATCAAGGAGAAAACAGAATGCTTAGGGCACACAGAGTAAAATGTCTAAGTGCACGTGTGTCTTTTACGTGAAGTATGCTTACAGGTGTGTTTGCTTACAGGTGTGTTAGCTAAGCAGGTAGATCTGTTAATTCCTCACATTTTCTGATCAGAGGTTTTTTGCAGCGGGGCACCCACTAAAGGGACCTTGTCTATAAGCGCTCCTAAATGACAGCAGGAAGACATATATCGCAAGTTCATTTGTTTATTCTTGTCTAGTAGCCTCTGAACAAACTGATGAACAGTTTGATTGGACAAGGTCATACTGAGGATTTGTGAGGATTAACCTATATGTGGCATTTACTGAGAGATCAGACAGGTCATGAAGATTGGCATTAGGGAGTCTAAGAAGATACTTTTTCCCTCCCCTCTCCCCTGAAAGCCTCAATCCAATTACTGTCTTATTTTTGACTCAATAAAAGCGAAATGAGCGTGTACCATCCACCATGTGAGAAGTGGATGGTACTGTGACTTAAGATGAATATCAGGGTAGGACTGTCTAATGATCTGCCTTTCTGGACTGCTTACCTGATGTTATTAGATTGTTCACACTGTTGCTGTAGTTGTGGCTGTTAACAGCCTTCTCAAATTCTACCGCAACGCCTCCTCTTGGGAAGGGAGAAAAAGTTATCTTTGTGTGTTGAATGAAGCACTGACAGAATGGATATTGTTATTTACACTTATGTGTTCAGAGGTAGCAGTGGAGATTGAGGGAATGCCTTTGGAATTTATTATAAAAACATACTGGCTAATTTTATAAGACACAACTTTCCTTCCGGGCAAATCAGCATCTCTCTGTGAGCCGAGTGCAGAGCTAAGCCTCTCGGTGAGGCTCGCTTTATTCATTACCTTTGCTAACACATGCCTGCTGGAAGGAGCATGCTTTCTTTGTCTGATGTTCCCAAATATTCAATATCCAGGCTATAAAGTAACGTTGAATGGCCATCTATTTTGTGTCCTCAGTTCTTTTTCTGGCAGGACATTTCCTATTTACTGTTTATTTTTCCTGGTTGCAAGATCACTGAAATGCCTTTTGCTGAATTATGTTTAGTACAACCTATTTATATTTCAGTAGGACTACGAACACTGACTGCTTTATTGTGCAAGGTGCTGTATATCTCCTCAGCCAGAGTGAGATGTTACTCTGAAGAACTTTGCAATGTCCCAGATACAGCCAGGGAAGGGGCTTTTGTACCTTCACAGAGGCACCATGATGGTAGATGCATGATGTGACTAAACTCAGCGTGTGCGTAAGGAGCTGTGGCACACTAGGGCGTGGAAAAATGATCGTCAGTCTGGTAAAAAAATAAAACAAAACCCAAACCCTACACTTTCATTGAAGAAGGTCTGAGTACAAAACTTATTAAAACTCTACCTGTGGCAAAAGCTGCAGAAGGGGTCTTCTGGTGGCGTTTCTCCCTCGTTTCTGTTGTGGTGTCACTGCTTGAATGGTGATTTACTGTGAAGGGCTCCATGTGTACCGGTGGGCACGCACCGGTGAGGCTCTGGGTGTAGAATGGGGTTCCTCAGGTTCCTGGTCTGCCTTAAAAAAACCTTATGGTTAGTGGTAGGTTTAGTAAGAAGAGCTGTAGCTGCGGGAGGATGGATAGATTTCTTGAGGTATGCTTGAGCTCCGAGTACCAAACTGTGGGATTCATGATCACTGAAAATCGTATTATCTCTGATGGGGGGTTAATTATTAATTTATTCTTTAATCAAAACTAATTAAAAATAATTTTGAAGAGTAGGAAGCAGTTCATTAGGACAGTGAGAAGGAAATGACTACATAAACTGGGCCGTGAGACATCATCTAAACCCAGATGATTGCTTTATTGATACTGTTGACTGAAGAAGCCAGTTTCAAACTGTACATCCTATTTTACAGCACTCCTGGTTAGGGGCTCTGGACTCCAGACCTGTGAATGCTGCTGGGGAAAACCCCTAGGGAAGGACAGGAGCAAGGTTAGTTCTAGTCTGCCTGGACATTTCTGGCCAGCTTTAGCAGCTCTGGTTTACCTTTTTCATCTCCTTTGCTATGTTGTTAAAAGGATACATAGGGTCAGAGCTAGAAGAACATCAGCAGCAATCTCTGCAGTTTGATTTGTGTGACGTCGTGGGGTGTCCCGTAGGAAGTTGCAAGGTTATGCCAGAGGAAAGCAGATCTTCGTTAAATTACTTTGCCTTTTTCACTTTCTCAAAATGAAATCTGACAGGTTTTAACTTGTTTCTAAACAGAGACTTGCCACACGGTTAGATTTTTAGTGTTTGCTGGCCCAGCTCACATTGTGGTGTGTGTTGGAGCTGCATTTCCAATTAACTTTTTATGATCCTGCACAAGGGGGAGATAAGTTAATCTGAACCGAATGTGCACTTAGCAGCGTGATACCTGCTGCTTCTCTCAGGGAATCTAGATAACAATGCTTTTGGCTCCACAGAAAGGAGAGAGTAATTTCAACTTAAGGCTATGTGGGAGAAGCATTGAATAGTTAAGACAGTTTCCAATCTAAAAGAAATGCAGGGTGGATACACTACCCCCCAAAAATCCTTTAAGGTTTCTGAAATGTATTCAGAAAATTCATTAAAGCCATACAGCAGACTGTTTGAGCAAGTCGGGTCTTTCTTCAAGAGCTTTCTTAACCTCAAGTTTCATCATTCAGACTTTAGTGCCTGCTCCGAGCCCGCCTGGACGTACAGTGCTCCTGTGCGTAAGGCTACGCCAGACAGATGCGTATTCGCAAGAAAGGCTTGGTCAGTCTGACCTGGGCTGGCGTGTGAATTGGAACATCCCCACCACGACTGATGGGTGAATTCTCTGTGACAGGTGTTGAATGTGCTGAAGATGCTGGCTGCGCGCTTACTGTTGTGTTGATTACTTCTGAACATGAGTGGATGCCTAGTGAAATGTTTATTTTCTACCTAATTAAAATCTCAAGGAGAAAAATGGCATCTAGTTCCTGCTCTCAGTCACCTGTCTGCTCTTTCTTCTATGATCTTTTTTTAATAGTCATAGATACAGTAATAAATGGTGATCTGTCTTAAATCAAATTAGCAGAACGGCTAGGTAATGCACAGTAATTTTCATTGAGTGAGGAATCAGGTTTGAAAGAGTGGTGGGAGATGATGTAGGAAGCAAATTACCTTCTGCTTTCTTAAGGATGCTGTGAAAACCAATATTAAAATGCCTGTTTATTCTCAGTCCTTACCCCCTACCCTGTGACAGCTGTTCTTAACTCTTCTAAAAAGTCATAACCATCCTCTTTATGATCTATTCCTTTTTATAACATTTATGTTGCAGGGAAAGTTGTCTAGTTGTTTTAGTGATGCCTGGCTTCTCTTCCTGGCTCTGCTATTGTCTTTGGCCCTGATTCAGCAAAGCACTTAAGCACATGATTATCTTTACTTTTATGGGATGGTACATGTGTTTACAGCTAAGCATGTGCTTAAGTGCTTTGCTGAATCAGAGATTTTGTCTGTAACCTTGGATTTATGTCTCAACCTACTCACGAGTAAAATGAGCTAAATAGTTACCTGCAGTGGTACTGCAAAATACAAGTAAAATACAGAATGACTTGAGCTTCTTTCATAAATGGCAAAACACAACTGTACAGTATATTATATACTGCTTTGTTCCATTGTGAGTGAGTCTGTAGTCATTCCTGAAAGGTTTGTTGTATTCGCTGTTTATTTGTCAAAACAGCTTTCCCTAACCTTTGGTTGTGTCTTTAGATACATAGGTATATATAACTGTTTCAAAAGTCTGATCTTGAAATTACAGCTCCTTTGAAATAAATTAGATTGGCAGCTTTGAAAATATAACTCACTGGATTTATAATAATCTTATGGGATTGGTCTGTAGTGCATTGGGTGATAGGACAGAAAAAGTAACTTTGAATCCTCACAAACAACAAAAAAACCCCACCCCACAACACCGAAAAAAGCCGCTTTTCTTCTTCGGTTGATTTCCAGGATGTTTAGGAGGTGTCTGAGCAATGTCAATACCACAAGATCAAACAAAGCAGTGTTCTTCTGTTAGTAGCATTTTCTATCGCTTTTGAGGGCACTATGTTCTATTCCTTATCTTACCTTTTTTCTTTCACCTAGGCATAACAACACAGAAATACTATGTTGCATTTTATGTAGTAGCTGTGCACAATAGTGTGACTCAGTGCTTCACTAATGATACAGAAATCCTGGTGAAATACAGAGTTCTTACTTGTGTGTCGTATTGGTACTTCCCATATCTCAGTGTGGGACTCTGTATTCTGAACATGGCACACAAGAGGCAACATCTTTTTTAGCACATCCTTAAAGCAGTATGTACAACAAGGTTATATTATCATTTATTAATGTTTTCTACTCCATGTTCTTAGACAGGCCTTGCTGCCAAGAGCCACTTTTTAGTTGCAACTTCCAGTATTTTTGAATGCTTTTTAAAAGCTATCAAAATCGTAGTTCCCTTTGAGCAAGGGTGCAAGTCTGCTGCTTTTTTCAAAGCCTTAGAGTAAAATTTCCTGTCTTGTTCTACAACCTTTATGCAGAGTTGAAAAGCTTTATAGAAGGTCAGATTTTGCATTAGTGCTTTTTGGAGAAATAGTAATTTAATATTGAGCTTATGATCTTCATACACTATCATTTGCCTTTGGAGTTTGCAAATGTTTAGGGGTTTTTATATTAATTTCTGGATAAAAATAAGTAAATTTTCTCCCCGACTAGATCATTGGTGAAGTGTAATGGCAGTTTGGAATATTTCCTACAGATAATAAACTGTACCATCTGACAGTCTTGTCACGAATTAACCATATACAGAGGATTGTCTGCAATTTATATGTTTGGTTGTTTTTTATTTCAGTATAAAAATGCTGAGAAATCATTCAGAGTTGTGGATCTGCTAAGAGAGACACTTCTGTGGAAAGTTTTGAGCGTTGTGCATGTTTCAAGAAGTACAGTTTTAAATATCAAAAATGTACAAACTGAAAAGGTCTTCCAGGTTGAAAGTTAGTGTTTCGGGGAAGTCTGGCACTAATACAGGCACAAGGAGTGTTGTTACACTGAAATACCCAAGCTCAGCACTTCAATCTGCCTTGGGGACTTAAACCCTCGCTTCAATAAAGTTAAACTATTGTACAATAAATAGAGATAAAAAAATGAGCATGCTTAGTGCGGAGCTGCAATAGTAGCTCTTGGTTGGCTATCAAGCAAACTAAGATTAGTTGAACAATGCTCTAAACATAAACTCGCTGGAACCTTTGCTTGGATCCCAATGAACAGAGAAATAGGAAAAGGAATTGAGGCATTCTGTGGCAGGTTTGAATTCTCAGTTCATTCTCAACAGAAATCTCTCATGTTTTCAAAGCATCAGAGCACTTAGTACAGGATTCAGCATGGCCAGCTTCACCCCTCTATGTGTGTGATTTTCTGCACGGTCGTCAGATTGTCAAAAGGCAGAGCAGCACAACCTGGATGAGTTGAGTTTCACCCTTGGCCTGTTCAGCTGATTCGCTGGTCCCTCTGCATGGGTTTCCGTACTGAGTCTTGAAAGCGTTAAGCTGGGAGAGGAGCAAGTGTGTGCATTTTGTTGAGGCATTAAAAAGTACTCAAGGAGCACAAGCAAAAGTTTCATGTGTCATGTTTGTGTGAGCTAGATATGTATCTTGTGTAATTGATATCATTAAAGGGTGCTTTTTTATGCCTCTCATTAAACTGAAATTTCTAAAAGCTAAGTCAGTATAGTCTTAGTAATTGGGTACAGGGCTTTCAAAGAAAATGCAGGCTAATGGAATAGTACCAAGGTTTCAGGAGCTTTTAATCTTCCCTCCAGTTACTACTGAGAATTTCAGTTATGCAGAGGTAGAGATTGGCATGAATCATCTTCTGCAAGTGACATCTTTCAGATGATGGATTCAGCTGGATTATCTGATGGCTTTTGGCTTTTAGAGGTTTAGTAACCAGTAGTTAGCTACTTGGCCATGGCTGTATTTTACTTTGATTTCCCAGTACTTCCAGTTCAGTGTGCTAGTCTTCAGCTGCCGCCCCTCGTGTTGGTGCCCCTCTGTGAAGCACTTCAGAGGGCTGCTTGCCCTCTTGCTGCAGGTGTAGGTGATTCCTGAGCAATGTGAAGGTGATTCCTGGTGTCTGAAATGCCAGTAGAGAAACGCCAGAGTTATATTCAGGATGGGGCTGAGTTGCAAAAATCTCTTAGGAAGTTACTTCAGATTAATTAGAAGTGTGAATTAAAAGTGACTGGCAAAAAACACATTGAACTCTTTGGTGGACTGGTATTCAAATTTGTGTTTATGTCCCAAATCACTTTCAAATTAGTCAGATGATCTTCTGCAGTGGTGTTTACCTTTTCCCAGCTGGCAGCTAAAGAGCCAAAAGTCTTGGACTTTCAAGTCCGAGAACAAACTGTTTCTGTCCTGTCTTCATGTCTTGTCTCTCCCCACGCTGATACTTGCAGTGATGCTGCAGTCCAGGAACTTGCAGAAACAGGGGGCAGTGATTTCCTGATTTCTCTGCAACTTTTTTTGTTTGGGTTTTTTTTTGGTGTTTTTGTTGACAGGCCCTGAAAGAGCTGTCTTGCCTGCCCCTCCCTCTCTTGGCCCTATTCACCCTATTGCTGAATTGCGGGATTTGACAGCACAAGGGCTGCTAGTCCCTTTCTGTGTGAAGTGAAACAAGTGACCTTAAACTGCTGCTGAAGGTGATTAATGCTGACTAGTTTTATTTCCCCCTGGAACAGGCCAGTTGAAGCAGTTGTATCAAATTGGTTACTCTGCTCCAGCTGCAAGAATGAGTAAGTTCTTGAACTGCTTAGATTACACCTCAAGAATGTAACTAATCAGAGTGTAGTTTCTGTTCTTAGTAATTGTGTCTGCACTTTAGAAGTTTATTCAGATTAACTTCCACATTTGTAAGTGTGAAAAGCAAGCCCTTAATGACATTTGGCTCTGCAATTCAGTGGCTGTTTTCTTAAAGCCAGTTCGTAGGTAATTGATGTAGTTGCACATTCTCTCATCAGTAAGCATTCAGCTAGAAGGATGAAGTTAGAATACATTTCTTTGTGCTTTCTGAAGTAGAAGGGGATTTTACACCTTTTTGACTGTCATTCAGGTGTGTGCTATAGCTTTCTGGTGATGCCACCTAGAATTAATTTTAATCTTACCAAGCCTGCCAAAGGATGAGTATTTTGACGTAGGAGTTCCAATGAAGGTAGAGCAATTAGGTTATTTTAAAGACTGTTTTCTTCTTATTTGTGCCTGTCTGCTTTGAGAATGTTTTTAAGTGCCTCAATTTGTTTATCAAATGTGGCGCATTGTCCAGTTAAGCATTACTCAAAACAATCCATGTGAGAGTATCTCAATCTATAATAAATTTTAGAACTTTAGTTGAGAGTGATGCTAAAGAGGAGCCAAAGTGAAGAATTTGGAGTGTTAATACCTGTCACAGCCAGTTAGGTAGGACAGAAATGTCAGCGAGTCCTAATCAGTCATGTAGCGGAGGGTGACAGAGTTAATGCAGGAGCTTAAGAGAAGCATAAAACAAAACTGCCATTAAACTTCCTTCAGTAGTCTTTCACTATTTACCTTCATGTTTATTGCTTCATATGACTTTCGCCTGCCATTCCTGAGAGAATATTATTAAATATAATGAATTCAGTTAGTTACAGGCCCCATATCCAGGCTTAGCCTTAGAAGCTCCAGCTTCCCTTTGATCTTCGACATACCAAAATGTGTGATTATGCTATAAAAAGATAATAGAGAGAACATCAAAGGGAAGTTGAAAAATGCCAGTGTGGCTTAGTAACATAACAGCTTAAGAATAGCGGCATAACATGAAGACAACCCTAGTTATGTCTTAATGCATTTTAATATGTACTCTGCAAAAACACTGTAACACTAGTGTCTGCAAAATAGAGAAGCTCTCCCTTCTCCAAGAAATCTTTTCAAAGAGAGGATATATTTGCAGGTTACATATTACAGTCATGATAAGTTGGGTGGAAGAAGTGAGGTTTGTGTGGGTGATCACTCTAGAGACTTTCCCGCTTCGTCCCTGAGCTCCTGTCATTTTACTTACCAGAGTTAGTCAGGGTTTTAACCTCTGAAGACAACAATAACTGTCTCCCGTGGGAACATCAAAGCCAGTTTTTGGCCAAAAAGGTGATTTAGGTGTACTTACTGTACCTCAAGCTAAATGTCAAATGTGATTAAACGTTACTGTCTTGTCTTGCTTTAAGTAGCAAAGTACAGGAACTTAACGGTGACTGAGAGCTCTTCGATGTCTCCGTTTTGATTGTCTTTCAGTCTGTGTGCAGCGCTGTCACTCGTGGGCACCACAGCTTTTCTTCCCCAGGCAAATGGACCATATCTGGGAGAGAAGAGAGTGTTTTGTTACATTCTCTGCAGAAGAAGCTTTTTAGCAAATAACATTTTAAAAAAAGCTGTCTTTGACTCATCTACAGTATTTTTGTCATAAGAGTGTCTGTCTTTCATTGTAGGGTTTTACCTGCGCTCTACAAGCTATTCAGAGAAGCCCAGTGATGGGTGTCCTTGAGCATTAGCCCTGTATTAAAATGCAAAATCTGAAAGACAAAAGGATGAAAGTGATGTTACTAGGGCCTTGTAGAAGGAGAGAAGCACTAACCACTTCTCCAGGGCAATGGAGAGTAGGAAGTATTTCCTTCTTCCGTGGGATTAGTGATACAGAGCATCTCAGTTTTAAGACAAATGCCCAGAATACCGAGTTTAATCAAGCTTTCTGGTTCGTAACAAACACTTGGCATCTAAAAATTAGATTTATTGGTAGCCTTCGAAAATCCCAGAAACTACGTAGTTCTGCAGGGGTTACCAGGCTGAGGTAAGTATGAGATGCACCTTCAAATAAGTTTTCTGTCAGCATGGTTAGTGTTCAGAAATTCACTATATGGAGGAGTGAGCTCATGTGCTTAACTTCTATGATGGCATTAAGCAGATATTTTTTTGAGATGGGCCTGATTATGTGTTTTTTATTCGTGGTAACAGTATTTCGTTCTAGATATGGTAAAAATAATATAGTTTTTATATAAGCTAAGAGGACAGGGTATTTGGAGTAGACCTATGTTCATATCCACTGCTTGCTTCTATGTTTGTGCACTGGATATTGTTAAGAATGAATCATTTGTATTTTTGTCTTTTGAAAGACAGGGAAAAGCTATCCCACACAGACACGAGGAAGTTAAAAAACTGAATTGCCTAAACTGCTTTAATTTGCTTTTTGAATGCTTCTGTTTAGATACAAAACCTTTCCAAACAACTGCAATAGACTGAAAAGGGCCAGAAAATTTTCTGCTGAGGCCCTTTGCTTTAAGGGAAAGAAAGAGAGAGGACACATTAAATTTAGTTGCCTTTAGCCCCTTCTCCCCCTTTTATGCTTTCTCCAGCAGTGAGGAGATGGGCCCAGTTTCCTACTCCAGTTTTCCTCACTAGTGAGTCGTTAAGGTCTGAGGAAACGTGAGGCCCCACTGTATTCAGTGCTGTTTAGGAAAGAGGTTACTGCACTGAGACAGCTTACAAGCTAAATAAAATGTGATATTCAATGTTTGTATTACAGGGAAACGCCCACTAGCTGAGGTGTCTGGGGTACTGAGTACGGCGATGCCTCCTGGTAGCTCCAGCGCAGCCCAGGCCCTCAGCTGAACCGTGGCTTTCACTGAGGAGTGAAATACAGGAAATAGACATTCGAGATTGAATTAATGGTTTAGGTCTTTTATTGTTTCAGTTCAAGTTCTTACGTTGCCAGAACCTCATTTATTTGCCCAAATCTTGTATTGTGGTAGGGAGCTGTCACAAGATCCAGTCCTGATGATTTTGAGTATTTTCCCTGGATTTTAAGTAGGAATCTGGGAAATGTGTTTCACTTCATCTTCACAACAGATAATCAAGCTAGAAACTTCAACAGATAATCAGATGAACAGTGACCCAGAATGGGTTTTCTAGTTGTCATAAAAAACTATGATTTTATTTCTGTATGCTTATTTATAGTTTTTAATAATCAGTGCATAATTTGATGGACAATGAATACTTAAAACAATCACTAGATACAGATGTTCCTTACTTTCTTTTAAAATACTGGGTCTTGTCTGCCACTGCAGTGTAGCAGAGCACAGAGGCAGCTGCCAGGCAGCAGCAACTGATGTGTGAGGTCTGTGAAGCCGCTGGAGTTTCTGTCCTTGCTTTCCGTCGGAGAAGGGTGCTACCTCGACGTGTCCTTCTAGCATGATGGCCCTGAAAACTGCAGGGCAGAGGAGGCTCAGACTTTCACCTTTTATTTCCCCTCAGACCTCTAGTTTTCTGAGAGATTCATGCTTGGGAACTGATTTTGCTGAATCAAACCCTTTCATAGCAGGGCTATCTGTGCCTTTTTAGCCTTTTGTGCCCATACACCCCTGCCAGCTCCTCTGAGGCAGCCTTGAAGTGCAGTTAGTTGTGGTTTTTAAATACGATGCAGTTCTAGTCTGCTGCTTTAATGAACTGTAGAATCATAAAATAATTCAGGTTGAAGGGACCTCAGGCAATCTCCTGCTCAGGCAGGGCTGACTGACTAGGTTTCTCAGGGCTTAAAAAACATTGTTTCCGTCTGTCTCCTGGCTGCTGCTCATACAGGCTGGGATACAGTTACCTCCGGTACAACCAGGCACGCTGCTGGCCTGTGTCCGGTCAGCTTGTGTCCCCTGGAACGTCTCCTGCAGAGCTGTTCCCAGCCCAGCCTTGCAGAGGGTTATTCCTTCCCTGTGAAAGCATATCACGATCTTGTCCCTCACCTAACCTTTTCCCATTCCAGATATCTTTGGAGTAGTTTCTTTAGGAGGGAAGAAAAAAAAAAGATTATATTTTGCTTTCTGTGGATGACTGTGTTAAAGGCCTTCCACTGCATCCTGCCACAGAACAAGGTAATACACACCTTCCAGGGACAGAGGAAGAAGGCAGCTCAAATCCAGCACTGCCTGGACTCCTCAGTTAGCAGTACTCTGGCCCTGGGCAGGGCCTTTTAAATATGACAGTAGCATTCCCCTCCACCTTCTCTCAAAATCGCCGTATGTTTTGAACCTCAGCACTTGCAAACATTGGAAATTTTAGTATTATGATTCATGTTTTTCTTCCAAGACCACGTGTTGAGAACAGGCATAACGTAAATGGACTTTGAATTGCTGAGATAGTCACTGAAGGTGATTTAGAAGAAAAGGATTGTGTTTTGATGAACAATTCACATTATTCTCTTTCTGAAGTTGCAGTTTTTGTTGCTGGATACTTGAGGTGTTGCATGTGAATACAAACAGTAGCCTGAGATTGAAAGAAAAGTAAGAATAGACCAGATTGTATTAAAATCCCCCACATCTTAAGAGGGAGATTTTTTCTTAAGCCTTATACCTGAAGGAGTCTAATAGCATTCATGCCTGTATGCATTACCTGCAGGACCATGTTTTCTCTTTCTCCCTACCTTGCTTTGAAGAAATGGGAAGCTGGGAGGAGACCTCGGAGCTGCTGTGGATGAGGTTGTGGCTTTAAGACCTGCAGTCAGTAGGTGGTAGTGAAGATACGGCAATGGGAGATGGGCAGGCAGTCTCCTAATGCCTCGTTAGCCACTTTGATTTTTGTGTGGAGGATGGGCAAGGGGAGTGGGGAGAGCTGTGGTCTATTTGGGGAGAAAAATATCACAGCCTATTAGTTAGAAGCAATGAAATGGAGACAACTTCAGGGACTCCATTAAGTGCAGTGTGTTTAGGCAGACGGAGTCCCCAGGTGAGGAGTGCTATTCTAGAGGATTGTGTACTGCAAAATAATTGGACTTGGGAAATCAACTGGGCTTCAGTGGCCTCGTGTAGCCTGATACCAGGGAAGGAGTAAGGGGGGAAAACGTTTCCTTTTTCTTACCCTTTTTTTTTTTCCCCTTCCAGTCTAAAGGCTGCAGTGAATACAAAGGGGAAACGTCATGTGAGATAGATTTACTGTCAATAGTTGTTTGAATAATACAAACAATGGCTATAATTAAATTTCATTTTGGCAGGGGAGTATTCAGAGCATGTCATCATAACACCAGCTTGCAGTATATTATTCTCTTGGCATCCTGGTCTTTTCCTGTTGCATTCACTGAATAAAAATGATCCAGAATTCAATCAGAAAAGGCTGATTCTGCAGGGATGCCTGTTAATGCATTGATATGTCTAGAATCAGATTCTTAAATAAAACATTCGTGCATATTTGCTTATTTATTTATTTATTTATTAAGGAAGATAAATTGGAAATGGCAGAACAAGTTGAACCAGAGCAACTTTTTGCACCCAGAGCGATTGCTGGATAAAATTATATGAACAATGTTACTGAAAGGCTCCAGTGCATACATGAATCACAAGTAATGGCTGTGTCGTTTCTCTCAAGTGAGCAAAGTCACTGTTCAGTATGGTAGAAGTGCTACCAAACTGGGCCCCAGTGCGTGTGGCAAGGATACCGTGTATTCCCATTTTCTCCAAACAACACCTTGACCAAGCAGTGGTATTTATAAAATGAAGCATTGCTAAAATGCAAGTTTTGTCTTGTCTAATGTGTGTTAAGAAATGTTGTGAGGCGTCAACATTATTCAGTAAGTGTAAGCCGTAAAAAAATGACGTGTCGAGTCTGGTTCTCATTGATGCTGTGTGTGAATGAGAATCAACCCCCAGTGCTTGTGGATCTGTAGGCATGTGGGAACCCATCACTCACGATGTTAGCAATTGCAGAGGTGAAAAAAGAAAACAAAAAAAAGATTTGTTATATGAATGCCTAAGTTCCTCCATACTCAACTAAACATTTTCTCTGCTCTGCTTTTGATGGCTCCAAAACCAGGTATTAGTTTGGTCAGTGTAGGCAAGACTTCAGAAAATAACGTATTATTGAGTTAAAAGGCACGATGTAAGACGCTATTGGATTAAGAACGTGTATGCTGTAGTGTAAGTTAATGGAACAGTAATAGTGAGAAGTGACCTTTTTCCCCTCCAGAAATGGAAAAAAAGCAACACTTAGCAGCAGAAAATAAGATGTGAACCTCTGAGGGTAAGGTCACTGCAACTCCCAGCACATGTGGCCCTGCAGTAATAAAATGCTGTCTGTGGCAAACCAGTACATCACTCGTTACTATTAATGCATAAACAAGATCATATTACATTGCTGAATTCCTCTAGTAGTAGCTAAGTACTCCATGTGTCCCTTCCTTAAAATATCAGTTGTAAATTAAGAAGACACTTACACAGAATGAAAAGGAAGATATGATCTTATTCAACAGTAATCTTCTTTTAATCTCTTACACGAAGCCTGTTATGTGACACTCCTGTTTAGTCCTGTCTGCTCCGCCAAGAATGAGAAAATAAACCCAACCCAAAGAAAACCAAAAAAAAGTGCAAAGCATCAGAAAAATGCAATTCAAGATTGCTTTTCCTGGGTGCGGGATTTTTTTTCAGTCCAACTAGAAGAGAGCAGTAATTAGTATGTGTGTTTCCTCATTAAAATAACATTAGTGAAGCCTTTTTTCCTTCAAGATGTTGCAAACAAGGTTTATCGCATTGTGTTATGTCATTGTGGCTTAGCAGTAGCCAGATGCTGTGTATGAATTTAAAGATGCATAGAGTTGTCTGAACAGTCTGGCCTCTGTTAGAGCGAGAAGCAGGTTGTAGTTCAGATTGTTGTACGTGTTTGGATAGTGTTGGTCGCTGAGGAGTGGGCACTACCTTTAGCGTCACTTGGAAGACACGTTTCTGTCAATAAATTAATGCTGCCATAATCAACTGAGAAATACTACAAGCAGTCATATCTGACTACTCTGGTAGTACTTGTTTACTGCATAGTTATTTTAACTTCATAATGGGTATTTAATCACCAAATTTTGCCAAGTTACAAAAAAATCCATGTTTTCCTGATGGTTAAGGAAAATAACTCAAACTTTAAGGAACCATTACATGACTTGTCTGTGATAACCAAACTATTTTGGATTTTTTGTGTGGGCAACATTCTCAGTGGCAAATTACTGTTGCTTTGTTCACAGTTTGTCTCACTAGAGGATCTGCCCCATGATGTTTGAAGTACACTTAACAGGCATACTTTCCTATAATAACCATCAGCTGGATTCATATTTTACAGTGTGATACCAGTGTCTAAAAAGGTTTTTCAGGAGAGGAAAAAATAGCATCTTGGATTTGGAGGGTTGAAAATGCATTGGCGACGATTTCGTTTTGAAAGATTCCTGAGCTTTGTAAAATATCGTGATGAATGACGTTTCTTTAAAAAAATCCCCATCAGAGCCATGGTGTGTGTGTTTGGGTGTAGGGGGAAAGCAGTCCTCAGACATGCAAACACAGCAACAACACATTTTGCGGTATTTAAATCCCAAAGCGATTATTTCCTCAGAGTCCCAGAGTTTTCCAAGATTTGAGTTTGAGGTTAATCCAAGGTTTTGATTTGAGCCAGCCAGTGTCACAATCTCGACAAGTATCTAGAGACAAGGTTCTTCATCACACGTGTGTGCTAGAGAGGAGAGTTACTGACATATGTAATTGCTCTTCTTCTGCTTCCAACAAAACCCAGCTCCCTGAAATCCCAGCTTGTACACGCTGGCTGTGCGAAGTATTGAATCAGTTCTTCCCTCCCTTTTCCCTGCCCCAGTAGCTCTTCTTGCTGATACAGCAATCAATCTACCAAGCAAACTTTGGGAACTACCTTGTTACTCAAATGAAAGCACTTTCCTACTGTGATTAGCATCTGTTTATGGGATGGTTCCTGTTTTTCATAATTAAATCCTGAGCAGAAATGCAAAGTCGGCTGTGTAAATGAATCTTTATTGTGCCAGTGAAAATCAGATTTGTGCAAAGGCCCTTTGAAAACAGTAATAAGCAGAGACATGTATTAAGTCACCAAGATAAGGTTCTTGCTTTTGTATTTCCCATTTATAGATGGAAATTGTAACTACCCAGTGGATTTCGTATGACCTTTCCTGCCAATCAAAAAGATTTTAGCCTTAGCCTTAAGCTTAGTACATGCCAATCCCACCTTGCTCGTGGTCAAGCCTCTAAAAATATGTATTTTAAGGAGCAGAAGTAGAGATGGGCTTTGTGTGCTTTCTTTGTGTGTCTTCAGTAGCAGTGAAAAGTGGGGAGGAAGGGAGCCACTTGAAATGTCCGAGATACGATCTAATCAGCCATCCCAATGTCCGTTTAGCACGCGCTGTAACATTTTAAGCATCTCTTGGCCGCTCTCTCAGAAGGCAAGGCTCATGTCATCCCTTGTATTTTCCCATTGTACACATCATTTCCTGGCGAATGCAGGATTTATTCCCCAGCTAAACCCTTCTTGACAGGTTTGTTATCTGTTCACCCGGTCGGCAAGCCCTTGGGAGGCAGAGCATAGCTGTTAGAGAGAGAGAGGGAGAAGGAGAGTGGGAGGGAGGAGGGAGGAAGAAAGAGGACTGGGAAGCAGGGCAAGGAAATGTCAAGCGAGCTGCCAAGGATGGATATTATAGCTGCTGGGGACCTTAGAGAGTATCATGTGTCTTTTGTGTCTATTTTACAGTCAGTGCTTCACGTAAGATGGCAGTCTCGCCTGGACTGTGCTTAGTATTGATTTACTCCCAGGCAATGCGCAGACCATTTTAGGAGTACATGGGAGACTAGAAAAAAATCCTCCCACCCCCCTGTTCCCTGTTTTTCTGTAAACAAACACGTCTAAAGTGGTTTCTATTAAGTTCACTCTTTGCCTTGTTTTTTCTAGTTGTTTGTGGGTTTGGGTTTTTTTTCAAATTAGAAGTTTGCTGCGTGGAAAGCAATTTGATCTGATGCTTCTCAGTGAGCAATAGGTGTCTAGAAAGTAAACGTCTTGTATACACGCTTCAAAATGCGTGGATTCTCTGGCTTAAGAGAAAGCGACAGAGGTTGTGTAACCCAACACCCAGTCCTGGATCAAAACTACTAAGTAGTAGCTAAAAGGTGCAAGCATGCTGAACTGGAGAACTTCTTTATTTTAAAATCTACACATAATATATAGTCCTTATTATTTCCCTTCTGTTGTTTTCTGCAGTTGCTGTTCAGCACTCTGGTGCAGTATGTTAGATGGAAAAGGCAGCCGTATGGCTGTCTAAGCAGCCAGCATCTGCTCGGCTGTTTGAATGAGCTTCGGCTGGGTGTGCTTCCCTCCGGCAGCCTTAGTTCTCCTTCCCTGTCGCTGGGCCAGCGTTGGGGGTTCAGCATCTCGACTCTGTAATTCAGTGGATAGTGATTTATTTATTAAATTTTTTTTTTGCATCTGAAGTATCCTGCTTAGTCTCTTACTTCAATCTACCCATGGTTCTGCACCTTGTCTCTGCATCTACTTGTCGTGTTGGCATCGGGTAGGGCTGCTCCTGTGCTGGAACGTTTCAGCGTTACGTCAGGCTGAGCGCGGGCTGCTCTGCAGGATCAAAGCCTGAAGTCACTTCTCTTTGATGGGTTGCGGCGGAGTCATGATAGTGCTGAGCACCCAAGGGCAGCTGTTGGTGTTTGTTCACCAAAATAAGCAGAAGTATTGGTGTCCATATATACCAGATCTATTCACATTTATGCTCTTTTGGTATTTGGAGATGAAAGTAAATTAAAAGCTTTTACTTTAAAGGCTTACCAAGGTTGTCATAATTTTCTGGGTTCTGAATTTAAGCAGGATTATTTTATCAAAGCGGGGCTTGTGTGTGGTAATGGGTTTTTTTAAGGCTGTGTTGAATGTTGAGCATTCTCAGGGTGCAGCAGACTTAGATGATTCTGCTCTCTGGGAGCAGGGGAGTAGGAGTTTGACAGGCAGCCCAGGGGATCTGCACACCAGGGACGGAGCAAGCCGGGCTCTGAGCTCCATATGCTGTTAAAAACTCTGTGCGGAGGAGGGTAGTGCTGGGACAAGATGAGGTGTCCAGGGAAATGATGAGAAAAGAATCTGCAAATCTGCCTTATTTCACTGCCTGTGGTGCCGGGGAGTCCTGTGAATGTGGAGCCGCCTTGCATAGGTTTGAGGGCTGCACTTCCCACCTTCCCGTGTACCCCTGTGTGCCATTTAGTTGTTAGGGTGGCAGGTTGCTTTCCAGCCGCGCTCCTGTAAGCACAGGGAAGCAAAATCAATTCCTGCTAGCGAAGAATATTGACAGTTTTAATAGAAGATCATTGTAGACGTGAAATATTCAGTTTTAAAGGTAGAGACGAAGCAAAAATGTTCAAAGCGTTTCACATGTGTTCATTAATTTAGCAAGCAATGCTTTTTTAATGAAGTCATGCAACGAGTTAGTGGCAAAACCTGGGAATAAATAGAGTTCTGAGCTTTTTTCTTAGTTTTAGAAGACACCCTAAGACATTACTTAGAAATTCTTTTGGAGGAATACAGTACGAGGAGTTAAGTATAGAGATGTTACTGAAAGACGACTATTGCACTGTACTAGAGTACCACGCATCTTTCCTCTTTCACTTTTTGGAAGTGAGAACAATTTGTTTCAAAGTCTCATTATTTCTAACTGGCTGCCTCATTAAGCAAGTACTGTGACGGCAGCAGAGTTTGTGATTATAAACACCAGGACAATATGTTACTGTGTTTGTAACTCCGCAGATAGGGGAAAGAGAAATGTTTTTCCACCCTTCTGTGTCTAGTCAAGGGTTGGGTTTTTTTCCTTCTCTCTTCCCTCAATCCCTCCCAAGCTAGTTCTAATAGTAAAGCTTGTCACTTATAATCTGCTAATTAAATCATTTCACTCCATTTTATATAATTTTTAATTTAGCATTCATTTTCAACTTAGCTTTTGGCTTCATTTACTGATAATAAACAGCATTGCACACAACACATGTTCCTCAAAACAGTCATTCACACACATACAGATGCCAGTAATTTTGCCAGTATGCCATGCGTATAAATATTAAATATAACATCCCACCCTCATTTTACCCGTGATTGAATGTGCATGTTGCTGTTTTGTTGTACAATACACTGTAATAAGGCAAAACATGGCAAATTTGGATGAAGAGTCTTCATCACTCTGTTGCTCGCTAACCCTGGCCCTTCGAAAGGTGCAGGGTGTTCTGTGCCACACTGCCAGTG
This sequence comes from Apaloderma vittatum, assembly GCF_000703405.1. Taxonomy (NCBI): domain Eukaryota; kingdom Metazoa; phylum Chordata; class Aves; order Trogoniformes; family Trogonidae; genus Apaloderma; species Apaloderma vittatum. Next base: position 115,101 of record NW_009714386.1, read on the forward strand.
GGGCAGATCTCCCCATTCTGAATAATCCAATTTGACCCAACTCTGCTGCTGCTCCAGTAGTTGTTTTTAGCACATCCATCTGCTGGTCTTTTTTTGACCATGACGAGGTGGATTGATGACCCAAAGTGAAAGGATCTCTAAGGTCCCTTCCAGCCTATGCCATTCTGTGATTCTATGAGGACATTTATGGTACCGGCCTTTGTCTGCTGAGGGCCAGGCAGTCAGATCAGAGCTGGCATCCCAGTGACAGTCCAGCAGACTAAACTTCCGCAGTAGGTTCAGTTCTAAGGTCCGATCATACTCATCTCAAATGAAGCACAAATTTTTAAAGCTTATGTAATCCTAAAAGAAAGGTTTCAAATTTCATGTGCCCTCAGTTGGGGCCTTTCTTACAACACCCACCATTCTTTTAAGCTTCTATAGACTCTTGAATATTGAGAATATTTGGAAGTTCAGAGATTAGCACCCACCACTGGAACACTGCGTAGTTTTTTTTAATCTTAAATCGTGAAAGTCCTCCTGACATTGTAAGTGTACCTTTTCATGCTTTGTACATAGTGCTGCGCTACTTTGGTGATCAGTATCATTAGGTATTTAGTCTTGCGTGTTACAGTATGTCTCACAGACTGCAAAACATCCTGTGCTGCAGCTTGTTGCACGCCAGTGCAGTAAGAGCTGTTGTAATGATCAAGACATCAGCCAGTGGGAGATAAAAGATAGCGCGTTATTTTCTGGTGCTTCGGAATATATGTTGGGGTGGCCGAGGTTTACAAGGTATCGGATCTCCTATTTGTAAAGGGAGACAAGTCAAAAAGAAGAAAAAAAAAAAAAGTCAGGAGTCACTAGTGATCATATATGGCAGTGCTTGGAAGAGCGCTGCAGGGAAGGTAAAAAGGTAAAGCTCCCCCTCATTTATTTGAGCTTGTGAAAATTGCCATTGCTGCTGGATCCGCAGCTCCAAAATGGATTTTCTCAGGCTGCAAGGTCAGCGTGCTCCCCACCGCCCCCACCCCAGCCAGTGTAGAACAGCAGAGAAGGAATATCGCCTACAAGATGTGCTGCTGGTACTTGCTGTTCTGTTAATTAATCACCAAACCACTTTCCATTATTTCCTTTTAATTATAACATTATTTGACCATTCAGATTTGTACTGATTAAACCATCATTTAATTGACAAAGTGTACGGTAATGCTAATGTTTCCTGTCAGTTTAAATTACACACGTGGCACCTAGTTTTCTGCTGCCACAGATTAAAGGCAGAGTGGCCTTCGCACCAGTCGGCGTCTGCGCTAGCAGCGATGTACCACTGCGACCTAGCAATTGCCGTACCCCAGCTTGAAAGTAATAATGATAGGCATAATTAAAAAGCGTGAAAAAAATCTGTGTGTCACAGTAAAATAGATCTGAATGTCATCATCAGTTACACGAAAACAGCATCTGCTGCAGAGACTTTCCTCTGGAAATCAGGGCAAGAAAAATCTATTAAGATTTCCAGGAGTGGTAGCACAGTTCCTTGTTATTTTGCTCATCATATTATATTATTTTTAACTGAGTGAAACATTAGCCTGTCTTTCCTCAATCTCTCCTTCCCCCCATCCTTTTATTCTTTCTTTTTAACAGATTTGTTTTCTGCTCAATTAGACTTGTGATCACAAGAACACAAAGTAGTATTTTTCTCCTTCTGGAAAGACTCTTACAGTGTGATGGGCAAATTGTCAGAAATAATTATACCAAATGGTGGGGAAAAAAAATTGATGGAAAAGATCTCTTTCTGCTAGTGATAGGTTTTACTTAAGTCACAGTGAACATCAGACGCGTTTGTGACAAGGTGAAACTGGCAAATGGAGCTCTGCCATGGTTTTACTTTTAATTGCTAGGAAACTAATTAGGTGGCACGAAATGTTACATAAACCACGCATACTTACACACAAAACCTAACAATCGGATTGTATTTTTCAATAAAAGAAAAGAACAGATGAGTTAGATGTGAAGGAAAGAGATAATATGAGACACTTTAACATACCACCTGTCCTGCCAGAAGGACTCAAAATTGTTGTCGTTGCTGCTGGGTTATTTTGAAGGGATTTAAAGTTATTCGATGGTACTCATTCATCAAAACAAGCAACTCCCTTCAGGACCAGGGAACTTTTAAGACCTCTCTGCTCTGTTTCCAGATGAAGAGACCTTGATGCAGTGTAATACAGGGTACAGGTTGCATGAGTGGACATTTGCAGCTGAAGAAGAGTGATAGAAGACAAATTTTTGTCTTTAACATTTGCGATTCCTTGTGGTTCAGATCTGTAAAAGCAGGAACAAAGGAGCCTAAAGGCTTTTTTCAGTAAGTGGCTGATTTCTTGCAGTTCTAAATTTTTATGGAAGATGGCAAAGGTCAGGTGCCTCAGTGACCGAAATGACTTATGGAAACAGAATCAGAATTTCAGATAACTAAGATGCATTTGAAATTTTCCCCTGTACTTTGAATTCTCAGAAAACCCCAGTGTGAAGCCCAGGTTACTTTTAATCTTGTGAAGTATTGTCTTTAATGTCTGTGTAGTTTTTCAACTTGACAGTCTAAGGAAAAATATATCCTGGTGTAAATCTGCTTAGGTTGGTGGAATTAATGGGAATTTGTTGGAATAGTGGAGTAGTATTTATCCTACCTTTCTCCAAATACAAAAGACCAGGTATTCGCCAGTGATAAATGAGTGTAGATTCCCTGAATTCAGTGACACTACATTACTTTACACTATCTTGTATTTACAGAAATAGCAGCATCTTGCCTGTGTGGTTTCTATGATCAGCGTATCAGTTACATTGTGTCTCCTATTTTTAAGTGACATCAGATTGATTTTAGAATTCTCAACTTGAAGAGTAAATATTTCCCCCACTTGGACTGTCTTACAAAGTAACTACACAGTCATCGGAAGTCGGTTATTTCTGGCCATGGTAATATCTTATTGATAGACATTTGGCATTCCTCTGCAAATATGACATCTGCCTCTCAGCCTGTGTCAGGAATACTGATGGAACACTGAACACGAGTCTGTGTTCACATGATGTGACCCTCTATGGATTGATTGGTCTAGAATTACTAAAGCCAAATACCTGTACATTTTGGATATCAGCTTTTTGATTCCTGTTGTTCAAAATAAGATGGGGTTTGCTGATTATTTTTTTTAACATCCATTGTATACAAAATTTTCATTATAAATTGACTTTATGTTTTTAACATGTTTTTGAACAGCAGAAGTATTGTTCCAGTACACAGCGTTAGGATTTGTACACTGACTTTATTCATAGCTTTTTAAATGTTCACACTTGTGTAAGCAAGACACTGCTTCATCCTAGAGACAAAAATCACAAACAGATTTATCTTTTCCTGTTCTGTTTGCAGTGGAAATCTGAGGGAGCCCTGTAGTATTTTTTAATACATGGAGAAGAGAGACATGGTGTTTGCCTTGGAGTGGTGGAATTGATGGAATGTTTATTCCAAAGTGAAACTTCAGTGAAGTCCTCAAACAAAATGAACAGCTTCTAAGTACCTTTTAAGTAATCATTTTAACAGTAATGTGTTATGGCTTCCCAAAATAGTTTTTAAATGGCTAAAATATTTACCACTTGCTCTATCGGAAAAAAAAAACAAGTGCTTTCCTGTATCAACGCAATTATTTGAGTGGGTTTATCTTTAGTCGGTATATGGGGGTTTGGGGCTTTTTTATGTATATTACATGGGGAAGTTTGCCAGCAGGCCTCTGTACCGGTTGAACGCAGAGGCTGTGAATTACTTTAATGTGTAAAAACCAGGAAAACCTGCCTGCATAGATGAAAATCTATGGATTGGTTCTGTCTCTGTGTTCAGTTTCCCTTTTATTTACTAATTGGGATGTATTTGTTTAGAGAATCCTTGCTTCCAGCGTCTCACTTATCACTCCCGAAGTCACTTGACTTATTTACGCAGATGAATGCTGAATAGTAAAAAGGCTAAACTTGATGTGTGTGAGGTAAAGGGTGTTAAGTTCCTGCATGGGTGCCCCCACTGAAGAGCGAGATGACACGGGATGTGTTTGGTGAGTGCCACGAGCTGCTTTAGGTTTTCTTCAGTCCCCTGGCAGGGTAAGGCACTGCTTTACCCACACGTTACAGAATCCCTTGGAGTATTTATCCTGGTGTCATCCTTGTGTAGACGGAAAAGAAGAGCACGTAGAGAATCATGCAGTTGATTTTGACCAAGGTGGATGAAGCTTTGTGGAGTTCTTGTAGAGTTAATTGGGAAACACCAGCACCAAATAAATTAGCTCTCTAATTGTCTCCTTAATGAACCCCGTCTCCTCTGGCTGCAGCCAGGCTAAGCTAGCACTGGGCAGTGGGAGTGCTGTCCTTGGAGGCAACTCAAACCGATAAAGGAAATCTTTGGTGCAGGAGGAAAGGGGACCCATAGAACTGGATCGTCCCTCATTGTCTGTGCTGAAAGTTTGGTTCAGCCACATGTGTGACCTGTGGGCGGGCAGCTGTGTGAGCTGAGGTGGCACCAGGGGAAGAGCCTTGTGCTTTTCCTTTGTGCTCAAGGTGTGAGGGCCTGAATGGGAACAGGGAGCATCTTTCCCAGCTGCACTGGATCGTGGAGACATGGCGATATCACCCCCTCCCAGCCTGGCCCTGACGCAGAGCTGGTTTTCCTTGGGGCTGTAAGTTATGGATAGAAAGGAAGGCTCTCCCTGTGCTGTAGCCACGTTTGTTAGCTCTGGGTTCCTTGTTTCTGATCTGTGAAGAATCGTAAAATTTTCCCATGGATTTCCCTAACAAAATAATGACTTGTGTGCTTTACATCAAATTAGTAGGAGTAACAGCATAGCTCTAACCAGTCCTGACTAGAGTCAGTGTATGCAGTTACATCTCCAAACCAAATTTCTTTCTTCAGAAAATTACATGGACATGGGCACAGGCTACCTGCACTTTAAGTATGTCTGTCTGTATTTGCTTACATGTGTGTGTATTTATTTCTGAACAACTGAAGGTTCTTAAATTTACTAAGGAAAAATAGCTTCCGTAAATCCCTGACTGTCTATTCAGAGTGCAGCCCGACTGTTCATGCAGCCCAGGACAGCTAAGGGCTTGTTTCTTGGACATCATGCTGCAGAGGATGAGAACTCTGCCTGAGTGTTACAAGCCCTTGCTTGCACAATTGCATTTGATTGTAAGATTATTGTTGTTTTCCATGGAATAGGGTCAGGCCCTCCACCACCTCCATGAAAATCAAAGAAATTGTGTCAAGTCATCTGTAGAAAAGTCACTATATAGAGCTGTGTCTGCATCATGGGGAAAGAAAACAGAACTGAGAGCCAAGAAATATAGAAACTATGTAAAACAGACCAATTAAAAATAGAAAGAATTTCATATTTTCAATGGAAAATGGACCTTCCATATGGTTTCTGTTGCCAGAATCTTAGCTATTGCAAAACTAAGACAAATCTGAAGTGTAAGAGTGTTGTATTTAGACTGTAATGAACTGCAGGTTCCCAAAGGGCCTGGAATTTTGTGTGACTGCTTCTGCCTACCAGCTCTGTTGCAGATGAAGGTGTAGGAATTGAGTATGGATGGTGTATTAATGCTGTGAGAAAAGAGTGCTATAGATTCCTAGGAAATAATAAACATATATTACCAGAATCCACAAGAAAAAAATATTAATTTTTAAACATCTACGTTAAAAATAAACCTAGACGTTCTCTGTCTAGCATAAAAGAAATCAAAAAAGAGGAATTCAACTCACTGTGTTATATCTCAGGTGATGTGGGAGGGATCCCCTCGAGGTTAAAGACCCAAGGGACTGAGGAAGTGGGAGGTAAGAGCACACTTTGAGCTGTGCTCTGGCTGTTCTGGTGCACACTGTCTGAGAGGCACCTAGAGAGAAATCCTACATTTCATTTTGTGACAGGTACTTTCATTTTTTTCTGTAACTGTTGCTGTTCTTGGGGGTTTTTTTCATAGTGTCTGAGTCGGCTTTTTTGCTCCTTTTCTCTGACAATAATGTTTACAGTCTCATCATTATTGTCTGGAAGTTTATCATTGCTTTGTCATGATTTTAATATGCCACACGTATTTGACTACTGCATGGATATACCATCTGCAGAGGAAATGATGGCCCATTCAAAGTGAATTGGGGAAGCTGCGGTTTGGATGGGTTGAATGTAAGCTCCATGTGCTCAGTACTTCAGCCATGTCTGCTAGTGTTAAGGTCTCAACTCTGTTTTCAGTACTTTGCATTGAGGAGTTTATAAGTTGGCCATAAAAACCGTCCCAGCAGTGGAAGTTGACTGAGAATGTTTCTCTCTGGGTTATTTTTAATTTTTTTTTTTTGAAACATACTTGAAAGGGATCTTTTTCCCTTCAATGAAAGCACAGTAAGAGAATTTCACAGTTTCAGGAGTGTGGTTTTCTGTTCACACCTGCAGCTGTGTTTTTAACTGGAAACAATAAATATGGCTCCACTTTCCTCACTAAACGCCTGGTATGAGGCTATTCGGCCTTTGGTCAGGTGTCATCACTCGTGTGCTGGGTTCACCCTGGCTGGGGCCAGCTGCCCACCAAAGCTGCTCTATCACTGCCCTCCTCCGCTGAACAGGGCAGAGAAAATACAGTGAAAAGCTCATGGGTCGAGATAAGTGCGAGAAGAGATCACTCACCAGTTCCTGTCATAGGCGAAAAACAGGCTCGACTTGAGGAAAATTAATTTAATTACTTAGAAAACAATGTAAAGACTTGCATATTATTTTTGTCATTTGTCTCCCTACCTCCTACATCAATAGCCTCATTTTCCTGTGGTGGTGTGAGCCCGCAGGGGTCTGCAGAGCGGTTTTTTCCTTGAGCCATGTACTGTTTCCATTCCCCCAGAGAGTCTTTTCCCTCTATGGTGCATTGGCCCTCAGTTCCTAATCTCGGAAAAGAGCAGTGTAACGTCAAGCTGAAGTATGGAAGTTGGCCGTCGTCCCGTAATTAGCCCCAGAGGTCTGGTCGGAAGTTGTACAGTCGGGATGGCAGCGTCCTGCTTGCCTTTCCGACTTAAGTTAGAGTAGCTTATTCCTTCAGGAAATTGTAATAAGCCAATATAATTATATAGTGATTTTACCTTTCTGATGAGGTCGTGCAGAGTGCTAATGCAATTATCAAATATTGGTATTTCTAGATTGGGTAACAGCACCACACCTCACTAAAGCCATTTTGATCCTTCGGGGTTTTGGTTTGTTTAGTGGGTTTTTTTCCCCTTTTGTTAGAGTGTGCCTTAGATTGAGTAGTTTGATTTTGCCATCAGGAGCAAGACAATACAAAGGAACAGTTATCTTAACATCTGTCTTATTCTTTTGGTTAGCTGCCTGTAAAGCCACAAGTATTACACATAAATTTCATCCTTTTTTTTTTAAAATGGAATCAGATGGACTATGTTAGTGTCAACATGTTAATGAGTACCCAGCCATGACAGGACAGAATATTCATGACATCTATTAAATATCTGACAATAGGAGGTGTTTAAAAGATTGTTGCTCAGTAACTGACTGGGACATGTAAAGACTTAGGTGCTGCCTTCCTGCTGTCTTTTGCTTTCTTAAGGCACTTGAGTGAAATTAGTAGATGGTGAAGAGGTCCGTGCTGCCTCTCGGGTGGCATTTGGGAGCTGTACTCTGCATTTCAGAAATGTTTACCTCAGATGTGTTTATTGGCTGCAGTGGATCATAACTCGAGCGAAGAGAAGCTCAAAGAAACAGAAAGTTGCAAAATTAAGAGCAAGCAAAGGATTTTTGTTAGCTGTCCTATAAGCTTGGGAGAAAAATTATTCCTCAGGTCAGGCTTGAGAAGGATTTGGTGTTGATACATATCAGCAAGAGTGTCTCCAGCTGTTATAGTAAATACTAAAAATAAGGGAGAGTTTTAGGAGAGAACTGTCAAGAATCCCAGCTTACGTGAGACTGTAAATCTTGTGTGACATGAGGAAAGTTTATTCGGTGGAGGTTTATCCTATGCCTTTGAGATACTGCTGTCTCTTCCTCTGAAACAGATTGGAGACAGGAGGTTAGGCTGGAGGGACCATTATCCAAACCAGTTTCGGCCGTTCTTCTGACCCTGGAAGTCTTGAACACGTAATTTCGTCTGCCCGGGATGGTATCAGTAAGGCACATGGAGTGTTAAATAGGAAAGTTGAAGCTTAAGTGTCATCACTGGTATTATACAGATAAGTGTTTCTGCAAAGAGGTTTTTTAATCTGCTGATAAGGATAATATGACATGTGAACACAGGGGCAGCAGAAGGGCAGGGAGAGAAAGAAATGTGTAAACAGTCCGGTATAATTGGAGCCTGGCCTTCAAATCCTTGATTTCTGCAGCAGCCAACTTCTGGAATGGAGTTAGTGTGATAAACTTGCAGGTTTTGGCCAAATCTTCATCTTGTCGTCACAGTTTTCCATTCACAATGTATTTTTTTTCTTTTTTTACCTGTAAAGAGGGATTTGAGTTATGTTTGCATCTGCATTATTTTTGTTTGTTTTAATGAGGATACTAATACAATTATAGTAAGGTTTTTTGGAAGCTATTTCTTTCATTGTGAAGGATCCACAGGTGTGAGGCTGCATTTTAGCTTGGACAGCAGAGCTAGTTAAGGCACATCGAGCTTTCGCTAGCAAACCCGTGTGTGAGGTGCAATTGGAGACCTGTATTGGTATGAAAACTGACAGCTGCGTTGTGTCAGTTCTGTAGATTTGACATGTATGTTGTGTCAGTCCTTGAAGAACTGATTCATTTGGTGATTAGAAGGGAAATTATTTACACAAAAATCAAGTTCTGTGGCCTTTCTCCCAAAACTCAGTGACCATTTTATTACAAAAGTTAATTTAGATGTGGTATTTCTAAAATTTCAGAAATGAGAAAACCTCAAATTTTTGCTATCACAGTAATAATTTATTTAATATTTTGACCTAAATAATAATTGGAAGGTTTTATCAGAATGAACCGCAGTGTTCTTGATAGTGTACAACTTGTTAAGTTGCTGACTATTTAAAAATCGCTCACAATAAAAATACTTGTCATTCAGAGTTGTAATGCTTCAGGAGTCTCAAAGACGTTTTCAGACATACATTGATTCTGTCAATGTCTCGGAGAAATAACAAAGTAAGAATTCAATAAAACCCAGAGTTCAGAACCGGCCTAATGCTTCATCCACTGAATGGTAAAATTTTCATTAATTTTCAGAAGCGAGATGGCAGAATGATGAATGCTTTTAGAAATCTCCAAACCGGCCCAGGATCACATAGGAAATGTGTGAAAACATTTATTAACAGGAATTAAAACTTCATCCCTACAGTCAACATGGTGCCTTAAAAGCGAGTTAGTCTTTTCCCAATGAAATACAAGAGATTAACAGGTTCACAGTGAGTGGTTTTGAAGCTCAAAGCTGTACATCACTTCACCATCTCAGTTGTTTAGAAATTCATTTTATGAAGTTCAGGCTGCCATTGGCCTCCCTCAGGACAGGTAGTTGATGCCGTTTTGAAAGATTCCCTTTTCTCCTCCACTCAAGTCACTGTGGAGGGCAGTGCCAGGGTCTGTCTGCAATTCTGATTCTTTCCAATCAGCTGGAATCTGATTTGGGCCAGTTAGTTCTCTCTATCGGTAATACCATGTATATCGTAACACGATGGTGTATGATACATCATACCGGGTCCAGAAAAGCAGTAGGGTTGTACATTCAGAGTAGGTGCCAGGAGCAAGAATCGGAAATGTCAGGTGTAAAATAGTTTTCCAGATCTCTCTGTATCCCATCCACAGACAGAATCACCTCCAAAGAATGGCCCATCCCGTCTGTAGCTATGTGTCTGTGAAAGGGAAGTTGAGCTGCCCTCTGATGATGTCTGGCTCC